>NC_091203.1:9042023-9294523 GCF_040958095.1 Procambarus clarkii | reverse complement strand
GTCTTTCTGATGACATAAAAAACTTCGTTTTTTATAATATATAGATTCAATTAACATTGATTTTCAAAAGGTCATAGTTCCCATCGAAAGGGAGAGCGTCGGCCAAGAAGCCTTGTTTAAAATATGAATATTTTTCCTCTCTAATAAGGTATAATCTCTGTGATGCATTAACACAAACTATTTTATATCTGCCTTTCTGATAACATATATAAATATAATCTTTATTTGTGAATATTTGTTAATTAAGCAATATATCAGAGAGCGTGTAGGGTTCGGTGTTCTATGAACGAAAAGGACTGGAGTAGTTTAAATAGCGAACGCATACCAACGAATAACGCTAGTATCTATATAACAAATTTATTGTCATGCGGAATTGATTTAACTTCCAGACACTTTTTTTTAATAAATATTAAATATTTTGTGGCTGTTTATGAAAAATATTATTATAAATACACATTCTACTTGTTAATATTACCAATTAAATTTGCGACAATTTGAGCCATGAAATACGACGACTGGATCACTGTGTACAGGAGGCTGTTATGGCAGCAAACACTCTCCAGGCGACCATATATCTTGGATAAGTCGCTCCACACAATTGTCGCTTGGACCGTCGACTTCCTATGGCGTCACCTCTCACATATTTACGTCTCATTTCGTTATGAAATTAGATTATTTCAGAGAAAAAATAGGTTTGATCATGTTCTACGTGTAGCACCAACATTATAGTAAGTAAATATACCATATTTCTTCATTACTTACGTAATGCTAATACGTTTTGGGTAGTTTTGGCCTGATTTGGGATGATTGGGGTAATTCTATGGACCCGCACCGGGAGCATCCCAGACACTGCCTTAATCGACTGAGATTAAGGCAGTGTCATTTTCATTCCTTTAGAACAAGGAAATCCCATTCTTAAACTGTATAATATGAGCTGCGCAATAATTTTTTGCTGATCTTCAATAAAGAAATTCTGGAGGGCTTGTGCAAGGATTAGGATGAGTTAGCCTAGGCATTTTTATATCCGTTTCTGGTTACTCAAGGGTGACACTGGCGGGCAACACGAGAATAAATATTTGTATAAATTCCAATTTCGATCCGATCTACTTGGGGATAGTTTACAAATGTTCGCCATGAAATTTACGTTTTCTCTAATAGCCGAAGACCTTATTTGAGAAAACAGTATGGCATTGAATCAGCGTGGTAAAACAATTGTATTATTGACACGACGAGTATAATCGACGTAGTTTTTATATATGTTGCCGGTCAAACACATCCTTATGTGACGTTTTATACTTATGTTCTTCTAGAACATTCTATTGCGAACACATTGGTACAAAAATGAAATACGTACATCGAAAACTAATGTCAGAACAGTGACAAGAGTATTCACTTTTAAATATGGCCGCTCGATCGCTGATAAACTAATTTCATTTGGGGAAATTTATTTTTTCATACGCCCTTTCGCGACAATTATTTATATCTGATATAAATGTTGCAAAAGAAGTTTAGGATTAAGTAACATATTACACATTAAAAAAAATGAATACATTAATACCTAAACAGTTTGTAAATACAGTGATAAATTGTGCCAAACATTACACAATATTATTTACTAAGAAGCGTATGACAACTCCAAACGGCATGATTTCAACAGGATTTTTTATAGTTGTCAAAAAACTCTGATTTTAATTATCAAGTATTATCAAGTATCAAGTATCTCCAACAGCACACTGGCAGTGGTTCCCAGCAACACACTGGCAGGGGTCTCCAACAGCACACTGGCAGGGGACTCCAGCAACACACTGGCAGAGGTCTCCAACAACACAAAGGCAGAGGTCTCCAACAACACAAAGGCAGAGGTCTCCAACAACACAATGGCAGAGGTCTCCAGCAACACACTGGCAGGGGTCTCCAGCAACACACTGGCAGGGGTCTCAAGCAACACACTGGCAGAGATCTCCAGCAACACACTGGCAGAGGTTTCCAACAACACACTGCCAGGGGTCTCCAACAACACACTGGCAGAGGTCTCCAGCAACACGGTGGCAGAGGTCTCCAGCAACACACTGGCAGGGGTCTCCAACAACACAATGGCAGAGGTCTCCAGCAACACGCTGGCAGAGGTCTCCAGCAACACACTGGCAGAGATCTCCAGCAACACACTGGCAGAGGTCTCCAGCAACACACTGGCAAGGGTCTCCAGCAACACACTGGCAGAGGTCTCCAGCAAAACGCTGTCAGAGGTCTCCAGCAACACACTGGCAGGGGTCTCCAGCAACACGCTGGCAGGGGTCTCCAGCAACACACTGGCAGAGGTCTCCAACAACGCAATGGCAGAGGTCTCCAGCAACACACTGGCAGAGGTCTCCAGCAACACTCTGGCAGTCGTCTCCAGCAACACACTGGCAGGGGTCTCCAGCAACACACTGGCAGGGGTCTCCAGCAACACACTGGCAGGGGTCTCCAGCAATACACTAGCAGAGGTCTCCAGCAACACGCTGGCAGAGGTCTCCAGCAAAACACTGGCAGAAGTCTCCAACAACACAATGGCAGAGGTCTCCAGCATCAAACTGGCAGGGGTCTCCAGCAACACGCTGGCAGAGGTCTCCAGCATCACACTGGCAGGGGTCTCCAGCAACACGCTGGCAGAGGTCTCCAGCAACACACTGGCAGAGGTCTCCAACAACACAATGGCAGAGGTCTCCAGCAACACGCTGGAAGGGGTCTCCAGCAACACACTGGCAGAGGTCTTCAGTAAAACACTGGCAGGGGTCTCCAGCAACACACTGGCAGAGGTCACCAGGAAAACACTGGCAGAGGTCTCCAGTAACACACTGGCAGAAGTCTCCAGCAACACACTGGCAGAGGTCTCCAGCAACACACTGGCAGAGGTCTCCAGCAACACACTGGCAGGGGTCTCCAGCAACACACTGGCATAGGTCTCCAGCAACACACTGGCAGAGGTCTCCAGCAACACTCTGGCAGGTGTCTCCAGCAACACACTGGCATAGGTCTCCAGCAACACACTGGCAGAGGTCTCCAGCAACACACTGGCAGAGGTCTCCAGCAACACACTGGCAGTCGTGTCCAGCAACACACTGGCAGGGGTCTCCAGCAACACACTGGCAGGGGTCTCCAGCAACACACTGGCATAGGTCTCCAGCAACACACTGGCAAAGGTCTCCAGCAACACACTTGCAGGAGTCTCCAGCAACACACTGGCATAGGTCTCCAACAACACACTGGCAGAGGTCTCCAGCAACACACTGGCAGTCGTGTTAAGCAACACACTGGCAGAGGTCTCCAGCAACACACTGGAAGTCGTGTTCAGCAACACCCTGGCAGGGGTCTCCAGCAACACACTGGCAGAGGTCTCCAGCAACACACTGGCAGAGGTCTCCAACAACACAATGGCAGAGGTCTCCAGCAACGCACTGGCAGAGGTCTCCAGCAACACCCTGGCAGGGGTCTCAAGCAACACGCTGGCAGGGGTCTCCAGCAATACACTGGCAGAGGTCTCCAGCAAAACAATGGCAGGGGTCTCCAGCAACACACTGGCAGAGGTCTCCAGCAACACACTGGCATAGATCTCCAGCAACACACTGGCATAGGTCTCCAGCAACACACTGGCAGAGGTCTCCAGCAACCCACTGGCAGATATCTCCAGCAACACGCTGGCAGATGTCTCCAGCAACACACTGGCAGAGGTCTCCAGCAGCACACTGGCAGAGGTCTCCAGCAACACACTGGCAGTGGTCTCCAGCAACACACTGGCAGAGGTCTCCAGCAACACACTGGCAGGGGTCTCCAGCAACACGCTGGCAGGGGTCTCCAGCAACACACTGGCAGAGGTCTCCAGCAACACACTGGCAGGGGTCTCAAGCAACACACTGGCAGGGGTCTCCAGCAACACACTGGCAGAGGTCTCCTGCAACACTGACAGAGGTCTCCAGCAATACACTGGCAGAGGTCTCCAACAACACAATGGCAGAGGTCTCCAGCATCACTCTGGCAGGGGTCTCCAGCAACACACTGGCAGGGGTCTCCAGCAACACACTGGCAGGGGTCTCCATCAACACACTGGCAGAGGTCTCCAGCAACACGGTGGCAGGGGTCTCCCGCAACACGCTGGCAGAGGTCTCCAACAACACACTGGCAGGGGTCTCTAGCAACACACTGGAAGAGTTCTCAAGCAACACACTGGCAGGGGTCTCCAGCAACACACTGGCAGGGGTCTCCAGCAACACACTGGCAGAGGTCTCCAACAACACAATGGCAGAGGTCTCCAGCAACACGCTGGCAGAGGTCTCCAGCAACACACTGGCAGTCGTGTCCAGCAACACACTGCCAGAGGTCTCCAGCAACACGCTGGCAGGGGTCTCCAGCAACACGCTGGCAGAGGTCTCCAGCAACACACTAGCAGAGGTCTCCAACAACACAATGGCAGAGGTCTCCAGCAACGCACTGGCAGAGGTCTTCAGCAACACCCTGGCAGGGGTCTCCAGCAACACGCTGGCAGGGGTCTCCAGCAATACACTGGCAGAGGTCTCCAGCAACACACTGGCATAGGTCTCCAGCAACACACTGGCAGAGGTCTCCAGGAACACACTTGCAGGAGTCTCCAGCAACACACTGGCATAGGTCTCCAACAACACACTGGCAGAGGTCTCCAGCAACACACTGGCAGTCGTGTCCAGCAACACACTGGCAGAGGTCTCCAGCAACACACTGGAAGTCGTGTTCAGCAACACCCTGGCAGGGGTCTCCAGCAACACACTGGCAGAGGTCTCCAGCAACACACTGGCAGAGGTCTCCAACAACACAATGGCAGAGGTCTCCAGCAACGAACTGGCAGAGGTCTCCAGCAACACCCTGGCAGGGGTCTCCAGCAACACGCTGGCAGGGGTCTCCAGCAATACGCTGGCAGAGGTCTCCAGCAAAACAATTGCAGGGGTCTCCAGCAACACACTGGCAGAGGTCTCCAGCAACACACTGGCATAGGTCTCCAGCAACACACTGGCATAGGTCTCCAGCAACACACTGGCAGAGGTCTCCAGCAACCCACTGGCAGATGTCTCCAGCAACACGCTGGCAGATGTCTCCAGCAACACACTGGCAGAGGTCTCCATCAGCACACTGGCAGAGGTCTCCAGCAACACACTGGCAGTGGTCTCCAGCAACACACTGGCAGAGGTCTCCAGCAACACACTGGCAGGGGTCTCCAGCAACACGCTGGCAGGGGTCTCCAGCAACACACTGGCAGAGGTCTCCGGAAACCAGCTGGCAGGGGTCTCCAGCAACACACTGGCAGGGGTCTCCAGCAACACACTGGCAGAGGTCTCCTTCAACACTGACAGAGGTCTCCAGCAATACACTGGCAGAGGTCTCCAACAACACAATGGCAGAGGTCTCCAGCATCACTCTGGCAGGGGTCTCCAGCAACACACTGGCAGGGGTCTCCAGCAACACACTGGCAGGGGTCTCCATCAACACACTGGCAGAGGTCTCCAGCAACACGCTGGCAGGGGTCTCCAGCAACACGCTGGCAGAGGTCTCCAGCAACACACTGGCAGAGGTCTCCAACAACACACTGGCAGGGGTCTCTAGCAACACAGTGGAAGAGTTCTCAAGCAACACACTGGCAGGGGTCTCCAGCAACACACTGGCAGGGGTCTCCAGCAACACACTGGCAGAGGTCTCCAACAACAAAATGGCAGAGGTCTCCAGCAACACGCTGGCAGAGGTCTCCAGCAACACACTGGCAGTGGTGTCCAGCAACACACTGCCAGAGGTCTCCAGCAACACGCTGGCAGGGGTCTCCAGCAACACGCTGGCAGAGGTCTCCAGCAACACACTGGCAGAGGTCTCCAACAACACAATGGCAGAGGTCTCCAGCAACGCACTGGCAGAGGTCTCCAGCAACACCCTGGCAGGGGTCTCCAGCAACACGCTGGTAGGGGTCTCCAGCAATACACTGGCAGAGGTCTCCAGCAAAACACTGGCAGCGGTCTCCAGCAACACACTGGCAGAGGTCTCCAGCAACACACTGGCAGAAATCTCCAGCAACACACTGGCATAAGTCTTCAGCAATACACTGGCAGAGGTCTCCAGCAACACACTGGCAGAGGTCTCCAGCAACACACTGGCAGGGGTCTCCAGCAACACACTAGCAGGGATCTCCAGCAACACACTGGCAGGGGTCTGCAACAACACACTGGCAGGGGTCTCCAGCAACACACTGGCAGAGGTCTCCAGCAACACTCTGGCAGAGGTCTCCAGCAACACACTGGCAGGGGTTCTCCAGCAACACACTGGCAGGGGTCTCCAGCAACACACTGGCAGGGGTCTCCAGCAACACACTGGCAGGGGTCTGCAGCAACACACTAGCAGGGATCTCCAGCAACACACTGGCAGGGGTCTCAAACAACACACTGGCAGGGGTCTCCAGCAACACACTGGCAGAGGTTTTCAACAACACAATGGCAGAGGTCTCCAGCAACACGCTGGCAGGGGTCTCTAGCAACACACTGGCAGAGGTTTTCAACAACACAATGGCAGAGGTCTCCAGCAACACGCTGGCAGAAGTCTCCAGCAACACACTGGCAGAGGTCTCCAGCAACACTCTGGCAGTCGTCTCCAACAACACACTGGCAGGGGTCTCCAGCAACACACTGGCAGGGGTCTCCAGCAACACACTGGCAGGGGTCTCCAGCAACACACTGGCAGGGGTCTCCAGCAACACACTGGCAGAGGTCACCAGGAACACACTGGCAGAGGTCTCCATTAACACACTGGCAGAAGTCTCCAGCAACACACTGGCAGAGGTCTCCAGCAACACACTGGCAGAGGTCTCCAGCAACACACTGGCTGGGGTCTCCAGCAACACACTGGCATAGGTCTCCAGCAACACACTGGCAGAGGTCTCCAGCAACACTCTGGCAGGTGTCTCCAGCAACACACTGGCATAGGTCTCCAGCAGCACACTGGCAGAGGTCTCCAGCAACACACTGGCAGAGGTCTCCAGCAACACACTGGCAGTCGTGTCCAGCAACACACTGGCAGGGGTCTCCAGCAACACACTGGCAGGGGTCTCCAGCAACACAATGGCATAGGTCTCCAGCAACACACTGGCAGAGGTCTCCAGCAACACACTTGCAGGAGTCTCCAGCAACTCACTGGCATAGGTCTCCAACAACACACTGGCAGAGGTCTTCAGCAACACACTGGCAGTCGTGTCCAGCAACACACTGGCAGAGGTCTCCAGCAACACACTGGAAGTCGTGTTCAGCAACACCCTGGCAGGGGTCTCCAGCAACACACTGGCAGAGGTCTCCAGCAACACACTGGCAGAGGTCTCCAACAACACAATGGCAGAGGTCTCCAGCAACGCACTGGCAGAGGTCTGCAGCAACACCCTGGCAGGGGTCTCCAGCAACACGCTGGCAGGAGTCTCCAGCAATACACTGGCAGAGGTCTCCAGCAAAACAATGGCAGGGGTCTCCAGCAACACACAGGCAGAGGTCTCCAGCAACACACTGGCATAGGTCTCCAGCAACACACTGGCATAGATCTCCAGCAACACACTGGCAGAGGTCTCCAGCAACCCACTGGCAGATGTCTCCAGCAACACGCTGGCAGATGTCTCCAGCAACACACTGGCAGAGGTCTCCAGCAGCACACTGGCAGAGGTCTCCCGCAACACACTGGCAGTGGTCTCCAGCAACACACTGGCAGAGGTCTCCAGCAACACAATGGCAGAGGTCTCCAGCAACACGCTGGCAGGGGTCTCTAGCAACACACTGGCAGAGGTTTTCAACAACACAATGGCAGAGGTCTCCAGCAACACGCTGGCAGAAGTCTCCAGCAACACACTGGCAGAGGTCTCCAGCAACACTCTGGCAGTCGTCTCCAACAACACACTGGCAGGGGTCTCCAGCAACACACTGGCAGGGGTCTCCAGCAACACACTGGCAGGGGTCTCCAGCAACACACTGGCAGGGGTCTCCAGCAACACACTGGCAGAGGTCACCAGGAACACACTGGCAGAGGTCTCCATTAACACACTGGCAGAAGTCTCCAGCAACACACTGGCAGAGGTCTCCAGCAACACACTGGCAGAGGTCTCCAGCAACACACTGGCTGGGGTCTCCAGCAACACACTGGCATAGGTCTCCAGCAACACACTGGCAGAGGTCTCCAGCAACACTCTGGCAGGTGTCTCCAGCAACACACTGGCATAGGTCTCCAGCAGCACACTGGCAGAGGTCTCCAGCAACACACTGGCAGAGGTCTCCAGCAACACACTGGCAGTCGTGTCCAGCAACACACTGGCAGGGGTCTCCAGCAACACACTGGCAGGGGTCTCCAGCAACACAATGGCATAGGTCTCCAGCAACACACTGGCAGAGGTCTCCAGCAACACACTTGCAGGAGTCTCCAGCAACTCACTGGCATAGGTCTCCAACAACACACTGGCAGAGGTCTCCAGCAACACACTGGCAGTCGTGTCCAGCAACACACTGGCAGAGGTCTCCAGCAACACACTGGAAGTCGTGTTCAGCAACACCCTGGCAGGGGTCTCCAGCAACACACTGGCAGAGGTCTCCAGCAACACACTGGCAGAGGTCTCCAACAACACAATGGCAGAGGTCTCCAGCAACGCACTGGCAGAGGTCTGCAGCAACACCCTGGCAGGGGTCTCCAGCAACACGCTGGCAGGGGTCTCCAGCAATACACTGGCAGAGGTCTCCAGCAAAACAATGGCAGGGGTCTCCAGCAACACACAGGCAGAGGTCTCCAGCAACACACTGGCATAGGTCTCCAGCAACACACTGGCATAGGTCTCCAGCAACACACTGGCAGAGGTCTCCAGCAACCCACTGGCAGATGTCTCCAGCAACACGCTGGCAGATGTCTCCAGCAACACACTGGCAGAGGTCTCCAGCAGCACACTGGCAGAGGTCTCCCGCAACACACTGGCAGTGGTCTCCAGCAACACACTGGCAGAGGTCTCCAGCAACACACTGGCAGGGGTCTCCAGCAACACGCTGGCAGGGGTCTCCAGCAACACACTGGCAGAGGTCTCCAGCAACACACTGGCAGGGGTCTCCAGCAACACACTGGCAGGGGTCTCCAGCAACACACTGGCAGAGGTCTCCTGCAACACTGACAGAGGTCTCCAGCAATACACTGGCAGAGGTCTCCAACAACACAATGGCAGAGGTCTCCAGCATCACTCTGGCAGGGGTCTCCAGCAACACACTGGCAGCGGTCTCCAGCAACACACTGGCAGAGGTCTCCAGCAACACACTGGCAGAAGTCTCCAGCAACACACTGGCATAAGTCTTCAGCAATACACTGGCAGAGGTCTCCAGCAACACACTGGCAGAGGTCTCCAGCAACACACTGGCAGGGGTCTCCAGCAACACACTAGCAGGGATCTCCAGCAACACACTGGAAGGGGTCTCCAACAACACACTGGCAGGGGTCTCCAGCAACACACTGGCAGAGGTCTCCAGCAACACTCTGGCAGAGGTCTCCAGCAACACACTGGCAGGGGTCTCCAGCAACACACTGGCAGGGGTCTCCAGCAACACACTGGCAGGGGTCTCCAGCAACACAGTGGCAGGGGTCTCCAGCAACACACTGGCAGGGGTCTGCAGCAACACACTAGCAGGGATCTCCAGCAACACACTGGTAGGGGTCTCAAACAACACACTGGCAGGGGTCTCCAGCAACACACTGGCAGAGGTTTTCAACAGCACAATGGCAGAGGTCTCCAGCAACACGCTGGCAGGGGTCTCCAGCAACACACTGGCAGAGGTTTTCAACAACACAATGGCAGAGGTCTCCAGCAACACGCTGGCAGAGGTCTCCAGCAACACACTGGCAGAGGTCTCCAGCAACACTCTGGCAGTCGTCTCCAGCAACACACTGGCAGGGGTCTCCAGCAACACACTGGCAGGGGTCTCCAGCAACACACTGGCAGGGGTCTCCAGCAACACACTGGCAAGGGTCTCCAGCAACACACTGGCAGAGGTCACCAGGAACACACTGGCAGAGGTCTCCAGTAACACACTGGCAGAAGTCTCCAGCAACACACTGGCAGAGGTCTCCAGCAACACACTGGCAGAGGTCTCCAGCAACACACTGGCAGGGGTCTCCAGCAACACACTGGCATAGGTCTCCAGCAACACACTGGCAGAGGTCTCCAGCAACACTCTGGCAGGTGTCTCCAGCAACACACTGGCATAGGTCTCCAGCAGTACACTGGCAGAGGTCTCCAGCAACACACTGGCAGAGGTCTCCAGCAACACACTGGCAGTCGTGTCCAGCAACACACTGGCAGGGGTCTCCAGCAACACACTGGCAAGGGTCTCCAGCAACACAATGGCATAGGTCTCCAGCAACACACTTGCAGGAGTCTCCAGCAACACACTGGCATAGGTCTCCAACAACACACTGGCAGAGGTCTCCAGCAACACACTGGCAGTCGTGTCCAGCAACACACTGGCAGAGGTCTCCAGCAACACACTGGAAGTCGTGTTCAGCAACACCCTGGCAGGGGTCTCCAGCAACACACTGGCAGAGGTCTCCAGCAACACACTGGCAGAGGTCTCCAACAACACAATGGCAGAGGTCTCCAGCAACGCACTGGCAGAGGTCTCCAGCAACACCCTGCCAGGGGTCTCCAGCAACACGCTGGCAGGGGTCTCCAGCAATACACTGGCAGAGGTCTCCAGCAAAACAATGGCAGGGGTCTCCAGCAACACACAGGCAGAGGTCTCCAGCAACACACTGGCATAGGTCTCCAGCAACACACTGGCATAGGTCTCCAGCAACACACTGGCAGAGGTCTCCAGCAACCCACTGGCAGATGTCTCCAGCAACACGCTGGCAGATGTCTCCAGCAACACACTGGCAGAGGTCTCCAGCAGCACACTGGCAGAGGTCTCCCGCAACACACTGGCAGTGGTCTCCAGCAACACACTGGCAGAGGTCTCCAGCAACACGCTGGCAGGGGTCTCCAGCAACACACTGGCAGAGGTCTCCAGCAACACACTGGCAGGGGTCTCCAGCAACACACTGGCAGGGGTCTCCAGCAACACACTGGCAGGGGTCTCCAGCAACACACTGGCAGGGGTCTCCAGCAACACGCTGGCAGGGGTCTCCAGCAACACACTGGCAGAGGTCTCCAGCAACACACTGGCAGGGGTCTCCAGCAACACACTGGCAGGGGTCTCCAGCAACACACTGGCAGAGGTCTCCTGCAACACTGACAGAGGTCTCCAGCAATACACTGGCAGAGGTCTCCAACAACACAATGGCAGAGGTCTCCAGCATCACTCTGGCAGGGGTCTCCAGCAACACACTGGCAGGGGTCTCCAGCAACACACTGGCAGGGGTCTCCATCAACACACTGGCAGAGGTCTCCAGCAACACGCTGGCAGGGGTCTCAAGCAACACGCTGGCAGAGGTCTCCAGCAACACACTGGCAGAGGTCTCCAACAACACACTGGCAGGGGTCTCTAGCAACACACTGGAAGAGTTCTCAAGCAACACACTGACAGAGGTCTCCAGCAATACACTGGCAGAGGTCTCCAACAACACAACGGCAGAGGTCTCCAGCAATACACTGGCAGAGGTCTCCAACAACACAACGGCAGAGGTCTCCAGCATCACTCTGGCAGGGGTCTCCAGCAACACACTGGCAGGGGTCTCCAGCAACACACTGGCAGGGGTCTCCATCAACACACTGGCAGAGGTCTCCAGCAACACGCTGGCAGGGGTCTCCAGCAACACGCTGGCAGAGGTCTCCAGCAACACACTGGCAGGGGTCTCCAGCAACACGCTGGCAGGGGTCTCCAGCAACACAATGGCAGAGGTCTCCAGCAACACACTTGCAGGGGTCTCCAGCAACACACTGGCAGGGGTCTCAAGCAACACACTGGCAGGGGTCTCAAGCAACACACTGGCAGAGGTCTCCAGCAACACACTGGCAGGGGTCTCAAGCGACACACTGGCAGAGGTCTCCAGCAACACACTGGTCGAAGTCTCCAGCAACACACTGGCAGAGGTCCCCAGCAACACACTGGCAGAGGTCTCCAGCAATACACTGGCAGGGGTCTCCAACAACACAATGGCAGAGGTCTCCAACAACACAATGGCAGAGGTCGCCAGCAACACGCTGGCAGAGGTCTCAAGCAACACACTGGCAGAGGTCTCCAGCAACACACTTGCAGAGGTCTCCAGCAACACCCTGGCAGAGGTCTCCAGCAAACACTGGCAGAGGTCTCCAGCAACACACTGGAAGGGGTCTCCAACAACACACTGGCAGGGGTCTCCAGCAGCACACTGGCAGGGGTCTCCAACAGCACACTGGCAGGGGACTTAAGCAACACACTGGGAGAGGTCTCCAGCAACACGCTGGCAGAGGTCTCCAGCAACACGCTGGCAGAGGTCTCCAGCAACACACTAGCAGGGGTCTCCAACAACACAATGGCAGAGGTCTCCAGCAACACGCTGGCAGAGGTCTCCAGCAACACACTGGCAGAGATCTCCAGCAACACACTGGCAGAGGTCTCCAGCAACACACTGGCAGGGGTCTCCAGCAACACACTGGCAGAGGTCTCCAGCAACACACTGGCAGTCGTGTCCAGCAACACACTGGCAGGGGTCTCCAGCAACACACTTGCAGGGGTCTCCAGCAACACAATGGCGTAGGTCTCCAGCAACACACTGGCAGAGGTCTCCAGCAACACACTTGCAGGAGTCTCCAGCAACACACTGGCAGGGGTCTCCAGCAACACACTGGCAGAGGTCTCCAGCAACACTCTGGCAGGTGTCTCCAGCAACACACTGGCATAGGTCTCCAGCAGCACACTGGCAGAGGTCTCCAGCAACACACTGGCAGAGGTCTCCAGCAACACACTGGCAGTCGTGTCCAGCAACACACTGGCAGGGGTCTCCAGCAACACACTGGCAGGGGTCTCCAGCAACACAATGGCATAGGTCTCCAGCAACACACTGGCAGAGGTCTCCAGCAACACACTTGCAGGAGTCTCCAGCAACACACTGGCATAGGTCTCCAACAACACACTGGCAGAGGTCTCCAGCAACACACTGGCAGTCGTGTCCAGCAACTCACTGGCAGAGGTCTCCAGCAACACACTGGAAGTCGTGTTCAGCAACACCCTGGCAGGGGTCTCCAGCAACACACTGGCAGAGGTCTCCAGCAACACACTGGCAGAGGTCTCCAACAACACAATGGCAGAGGTCTCCAGCAACGCACTGGCAGAGGTCTCCAGCAACACCCTGGCAGGGGTCTCCAGCAACACGCTGGCAGGGGTCTCCAGCAATACACTGGCAGAGGTCTCCAGCAAAACAATGGCAGGGGTCTCCAGCAACACACAGGCAGAGGTCTCCAGCAACACACTGGCATAGGTCTCCAGCAACACACTGGCATAGGTCTCCAGCAACACACTGGCAGAGGTCTCCAGCAACCCACTGGCAGATGTCTCCAGCAACACGCTGGCAGATGTCTCCAGCAACACACTGGCAGAGGTCTCCAGCAGCACATTGGCAGAGGTCTCCCGCAACACACTGGCAGTGGTCTCCAGCAACACACTGGCAGAGGTCTCCAGCAACACACTGGCAGGGGTCTCCAGCAACACGCTGGCAGTGGTCTCCAGCAACACACTGGCAGAGGTCTCCAGCAACACACTGGCAGGGGTCTCCAGCAACACACTGGCAGGGGTCTCCAGCAACACACTGGCAGAGGTCTCCTGCAACACTGACAGAGGTCTCCAGCAATACACTGGCAGAGGTCTCCAACAACACAATGGCAGAGGTCTCCAGCATCACTCTGGCAGGGATCTCCAGCAACACACTGGCAGCGGTCTCCAGCAACACACTGGCAGAGGTCTCCAGCAACACACTGGCAGAAGTCTCCAGCAACACACTGGCATAAGTCTTCAGCAATACACTGGCAGAGGTCTCCAGCAACACACTGGCAGAGGTCTCCAGCAACACACTGGCCGGGGTCTCCAGCAACACACTAGCAGGGATCTCCAGGAACACACTGGCAGGGGTCTCCAACAACACACTGGCAGGGGTCTCCAGCAACACACTGGCAGAGGTCTCCAGCAACACTCTGGCAGAGGTCTCCAGCAACACACTGGCAGGGGTCTCCAGCAACACACTGGCAGGGGTCTCCAGCAACACACTGGCAGGGGTCTCCAACAACACACTGGCAGGGGTCTCCAGCAACACACTGGCAGGGGTCTGCAGCAACACACTAGCAGGGATCTCCAGCAACACACTGGCAGGGGTCTCAAACAACACACTGGCAGGGGTCTCCAGCAACACACTGGCAGAGGTTTTCAACAACACAATGGCAGAGGTCTCCAGCAACACACTGGCAGGGGTCTCCAGCAACACACTGGCAGGGGTCTCCAGCAACACACTGGCAGGGGTCTCCAGCAACACACTGGCAGGGGTCTCCAGCAACACACTGGCAGAGGTCACCAGGAACACACTGGCAGAGGTCTCCAGTAACACACTGGCAGAAGTCTCCAGCAACACACTGGCAGAGGTCTCCAGCAACACACTGGCAGGGATCTCCAGCAACACACTGGCAGGGGTCTCAAACAACACACTGGCATAGGTCTCCAGCAACACACTGGCAGAGGTCTCCAG
This sequence comes from Procambarus clarkii, assembly GCF_040958095.1. Classification (NCBI taxonomy): domain Eukaryota; kingdom Metazoa; phylum Arthropoda; class Malacostraca; order Decapoda; family Cambaridae; genus Procambarus; species Procambarus clarkii. The sequence goes on along the minus strand of NC_091203.1, from coordinate 9,279,823 downwards.
CAACACAATGGCAGAGGTCTCCAGCAACACGCCGGCAGGGGTCTCCAGCAACACACTGGCAGAGGTTTTCAACAACACAATGGCAGAGGTCTCCAGCAACACGCTGGCAGAGGTCTCCAGCAACACACTGGCAGAGGTCTCCAGCAACACTCTGGCAGTCGTCTCCAGCAACACACTGGCAGGGGTCTCCAGCAACACACTGGCAGGGGTCTCCAGCAACACACTGGCAGGGGTCTCCAGCAACACACTGGCAGGGGTCTCCAGCAACACACTGGCAGAGGTCACCAGGAACACACTGGCAGAGGTCTCCAGTAACAAACTGGCAGAAGTCTCCAGCAACACACTGGCAGAGGTCTCCAGCAACACACTGGCAGAGGTCTCCAGCAACACACTGGCAGGGGTCTCCAGCAACACACTGGCATAGGTCTCCAGCAACACACTGGCAGAGGTCTCCAGCAACACTGGCAGGTGTCTCCAGCAACACACTGGCATAGGTCTCCAGCAGCACACTGGCAGAGGTCTCCAGCAACACACTGGCAGAGGTCTCCAGCAACACACTGGCAGTCGTGTCCAGCAACACACTGGCAGGGGTCTCCAGCAACACACTGGCAGGGGTCTCCAGCAACACAATGGCATAGGTCTCCAGCAACACACTGGCAGAGGTCTCCAGCAACACACTTGCAGGAGTCTCCAGCAACACACTGGCATAGGTCTCCAACAACACACTGGCTGAGGTCTCCAGCAACACACTGGCAGTCGTGTCCAGCAACTCACTGGCAGAGGTCTCCAGCAACACACTGGAAGTCGTGTTCAGCAACACCCTGGCAGGGGTCTCCAGCAACACACTGGCAGAGGTCTCCAGCAACACACTGGCAGAGGTCTCCAACAACACAATGGCAGAGGTCTCCAGCAACGCACTGGCAGAGGTCTCCAGCAACACCCTGGCAGGGGTCTCCAGCAACACGCTGGCAGGGGTCTCCAGCAATACACTGGCAGAGGTCTCCAGCAAAACAATGGCAGGGGTCTCCAGCAACACACAGGCAGAGGTCTCCAGCAACACACTGGCATAGGTCTCCAGCAACACACTGGCATAGGTCTCCAGCAACACACTGGCAGAGGTCTCCAGCAACCCACTGGCAGATGTCTCCAGCAACACGCTGGCAGATGTCTCCAGCAACACACTGGCAGAGGTCTCCAGCAGCACATTGGCAGAGGTCTCCCGCAACACACTGGCAGTGGTCTCCAGCAACACACTGGCAGAGGTCTCCAGCAACACACTGGCAGGGGTCTCCAGCAACACGCTGGCAGTGGTCTCCAGCAACACACTGGCAGAGGTCTCCAGCAACACACTGGCAGGGGTCTCCAGCAACACACTGGCAGGGGTCTCCAGCAACACACTGGCAGAGGTCTCCTGCAACACTGACAGAGGTCTCCAGCAATACACTGGCAGAGGTCTCCAACAACACAATGGCAGAGGTCTCCAGCATCACTCTGGCAGGGATCTCCAGCAACACACTGGCAGCGGTCTCCAGCAACACACTGGCAGAGGTCTCCAGCAACACACTGGCAGAAGTCTCCAGCAACACACTGGCATAAGTCTTCAGCAATACACTGGCAGAGGTCTCCAGCAACACACTGGCAGAGGTCTCCAGCAACACACTGGCCGGGGTCTCCAGCAACACACTAGCAGGGATCTCCAGGAACACACTGGCAGGGGTCTCCAACAACACACTGGCAGGGGTCTCCAGCAACACACTGGCAGAGGTCTCCAGCAACACTCTGGCAGAGGTCTCCAGCAACACACTGGCAGGGGTCTCCAGCAACACACTGGCAGGGGTCTCCAGCAACACACTGGCAGGGGTCTCCAACAACACACTGGCAGGGGTCTCCAGCAACACACTGGCAGGGGTCTGCAGCAACACACTAGCAGGGATCTCCAGCAACACACTGGCAGGGGTCTCAAACAACACACTGGCAGGGGTCTCCAGCAACACACTGGCAGAGGTTTTCAACAACACAATGGCAGAGGTCTCCAGCAACACGCTGGCAGAGGTCTCCAGCAACACACTGGCAGAGGTCTCCAGCAACACTCTGGCAGTCGTCTCCAGCAACACACTGGCAGGGGTCTCCAGCAACACACTGGCAGGGGTCTCCAGCAACACACTGGCAGGGGTCTCCAGCAACACACTGGCAGGGGTCTCCAGCAACACACTGGCAGAGGTCACCAGGAACACACTGGCAGAGGTCTCCAGTAACACACTGGCAGAAGTCTCCAGCAACACACTGGCAGAGGTCTCCAGCAACACACTGGCAGGGATCTCCAGCAACACACTGGCAGGGGTCTCAAACAACACACTGGCATAGGTCTCCAGCAACACACTGGCAGAGGTCTCCAGCAACACAATGGCAGAGGTCTCCAGCAACACGCCGGCAGGGGTCTCCAGCAACACACTGGCAGAGGTTTTCAACAACACAATGGCAGAGGTCTCCAGCAACACGCTGGCAGAGGTCTCCAGCAACACACTGGCAGAGGTCTCCAGCAACACTCTGGCAGTCGTCTCCAGCAACACACTGGCAGGGGTCTCCAGCAACACACTGGCAGGGGTCTCCAGCAACACACTGGCAGGGGTCTCCAGCAACACACTGGCAGGGGTCTCCAGCAACACACTGGCAGAGGTCACCAGGAACACACTGGCAGAGGTCTCCAGTAACAAACTGGCAGAAGTCTCCAGCAACACACTGGCAGAGGTCTCCAGCAACACACTGGCAGAGGTCTCCAGCAACACACTGGCAGGGGTCTCCAGCAACACACTGGCATAGGTCTCCAGCAACACACTGGCAGAGGTCTCCAGCAACACTGGCAGGTGTCTCCAGCAACACACTGGCATAGGTCTCCAGCAGCACACTGGCAGAGGTCTCCAGCAACACACTGGCAGAGGTCTCCAGCAACACACTGGCAGTCGTGTCCAGCAACACACTGGCAGGGGTCTCCAGCAACACACTGGCAGGGGTCTCCAGCAACACAATGGCATAGGTCTCCAGCAACACACTGGCAGAGGTCTCCAGCAACACACTTGCAGGAGTCTCCAGCAACACACTGGCATAGGTCTCCAACAACACACTGGCAGAGGTCTCCAGCAACACACTGGCAGTCGTGTCCAGCAACACACTGGCAGAGGTCTCCAGCAACACACTGGAAGTCGTGTTCAGCAACACCCTGGCAGGGGTCTCCAGCAACCCACAGGCAGATGTCTCCAGCAACACGCTGGCAGATGTCTCTTGCAACACACTGGCAGAGGTCTCCAGCAGCACACTGGCAGAGGTCTCCCGCAACACACTGGCAGTGGTCTCCAGCAACACACTGGCAGAGGTCTCCAGCAACACACTGGCAGGGGTCTCCAGCAACACGCTGGCAGGGGTCTCCAGCAACACACTGGCAGAGGTCTCCAGCAACACACTGGCAGGGGTCTCCAGCAACACACTGGCAGGGGTCTCCAGCAACACACTGGCAGAGGTCTCCTGCAACACTGACAGAGGTCTCCAGCAATACACTGGCAGAGGTCTCCAACAACACAATGGCAGAGGTCTCCAGCATCACTCTGGCCGGGGTCTCCAGCAACACACTGGCAGGGGTCTCCAGCAACACACTGGCAGGGGTCTCCATCAACACACTGGCAGAGGTCTCCAGCAACACACTGGCAGGGGTCTCCAGCAACACGCTGGCAGAGGTCTCCAGCAACACACTGGCAGAGGTCTCCAACAACACACTGGCAGGGGTCTCTAGCAACACACTGGAAGAGTTCTCAAGCAACACACTGACAGAGGTCTCCAGCAATACACTGGCAGAGGTCTCCAACAACACAACGGCAGAGGTCTCCAGCATCACTCTGGCAGGGGTCTCCAGCAACACACTGGCAGGGGTCTCCAGCAACACACTGGCAGGGGTCTCCATCAACACACTGCCAGAGGTCTCCAGCAACACGCTGGCAGGGGTCTCCAGCAACACGCTGGCAGAGGTCTCCAGCAACACACTGGCAGGGGTCTCCAGCAACACGCTGGCAGGGGTCTCCAGCAACACACTGGCAGAGGTCTCCAGCAACACACTTGCAGGGGTCTCCAGCAACACACTGGCAGGGGTCTCAAGCAACACACTGTCAGGGGTCTCAAGCAACACACTGGCAGAGGTCTCCAGCAACACACTGGCAGGGGTCTCAAGCGACACACTGGCAGAGGTCTCCAGCAACACACTGGTCGAAGTCTCCAGCAACACACTGGCAGAGGTCCCCAGCAACACACTGGCAGAGGTCTCCAGCAACACACTGGCAGGGGTCTCCAACAACACAATGGCAGAGGTCTCCAACAACACAATGGCAGAGGTCGCCAGCAACACGCTGGCAGAGGTCTCAAGCAACACACTGGCAGAGGTCTCCAGCAACACACTTGCAGAGGTCTCCAACAACACCCTGGCAGAGGTCTCCAGCAAACACTGGCAGAGGTCTCCAGCAACACACTGGAAGGGGTCTCCAACAACACACTGGCAGAGGTCTCCAGTAACACGCTGGCAGAGGTCTCCAGCAACACACTAGCAGGGGTCTCCAGCAACACACTGGCAGGGGTCTCCAGCAACACACTGGCAGGGGTCTCCAACAGCACACTGGCAGGGGACTTAAGCAACACACTGGGAGAGGTCTCCAGCAACACGCTGGCAGAGGTCTCCAGCAACACACTAGCAGGGGTCTCCAACAACACAATGGCAGAGGTCTCCAGCAACACGCTGGCAGAGGTCTCCAGCAACACACTGGCAGAGATCTCCAGCAACACACCGGCAGATGTCTCCAGCAACACACTGGCAGGGGTCTCCAGCAACACACTGGCAGAGGTCTCCAGCAAAATGATGGCAAACGTCTCCAGCAACACACTGGCAGGGGTCTCCAGCAACACACTGGCAGGGGTCTCCAGCAACACACTAGCAGGGATCTCCAGCAACACACTGGCAGAGGTCTCCAACAACACAATGGCAGAGGTCTCCAGCAAAACGCTGGCAGAGGTCTCCAGCAACACACTGGCAGAGGTCTCCAGCAACACACTGGCAGGGGTCTCCAGCAACACACTGGCAGGGGACTTAAGCAACACACTGGGAGAGGTCTCCAACAACACAATGGCAGAGGTCTCCAGCAACACGCTGGCAGGGGTCTCCATTAAAACACTGGCAGGGGTCTCCAGCAACACACTGGCAGAGGTCTCCAGCAACACACTGGCAGAGGTCTCCAGCAACACACTGGCAGGGGTCTCCAGCAACACACTAGCAGGGATCTCCAGCAACACACTGGCAGGGGTCTCCAACAACACACTGGCAGGGGTCTCCAGCAACACACTGGCAGAGGTCTCCAGCAACACTCTGGCAGAGGTCACCAGCAACACACTGGCAGGGGACTCCAGCAACACTCTGGCAGGGGTCTCCAGCAACACACTGGCAGAGTCTCCAGCAACACACTGGCAGGGGTCTTCAACAGCACACTGGCAGGGGACTCCAGCAACACACTGGCAGAGGTCTCCAACAACGCAATGGCAGAGGTTTCCAACAACACAATTTCAGAGGTCGCCAGCAACACGCTGGCAGAGGTGTCCAGCAACACACTGGCAGGGGTCTCCAGCAACACACTGGCAGGGGTCTCAAGCAACACACTGGCAGAGGTCTCCAGCAACACACTGGCAGAAGTCTCCAGCAACACACTGGCAGAGGTCTCCAGCAACACACTGGCAGAGGTCTGCAGCAACACACTGGCAGGGGTCTCCAACAACACACTGGCAGAGGTCTCCAGCAACACGCTGGCAGAGGTCTCCAGCAACACACTGGCAGGGGTCTCCAGCAACACACTGGCAGGGGTCTCCAGCAACACACTGGCAGGGGTCTCCAGCAACACACTGGCAGGGGTCTCCAACAGCACACTGGCAGGGGACTCCAGCAACACACTGGCAGAGGTCTCCAGCAACACACTGGCAGGGGTCTCCAACAGCACACTGGCAGGGGACTCCAGCAACACACTGGCAGAGGTCTCCAACAACACAATGGCAGAGGTCTCCAACAACACAATGGCAGAGGTCTCCAGCAACACGCTGGCAGAGGTCTCCAGCAACACACTGGCAGGGGTCTCCAACAACACAATGGCAGAGGTATCCAGCAACACGCTGCCAGAGATCTCCAGCAACACACTGGCAGTCGTGTCCAGCAACACACTGGCAGAGGTCTCCAGCAACACCCAGGAAGTCTTGTCCAGCAACACACTGGCAGGGGTCTCCAGCAACACACTGGAAGAGGTCTCCAGCAACACACTGGCAGAGGTCTCTAACAACACAATGGCAGATGTCTCCAGCAACGCACTGGCAGAGGTCTCCAGCAACACCCTGGCAGGGGTCTCCAGCAACACGCTGGCAGGGGTCTCTAGCAATACACTGGCAGAGGTCTCCAGCAACACACTGGCATAGGTCTCCAGCAACACACTGGCAGAGGTCTCCAGCAACACACTGGCAGAGGTCTCCAGCAACACACTGGCAGTCGTGTCCAGCAACACACTGGCAGGGGTCTCCAGCAACACACTGGCAGGGGTCTCCAGCAACACACTGGCATAGGTCTCCAGCAACACACTGGCAGAGGTCTCCAGCAACACACTTGCAGGAGTCTCCAGGAACACACTGGCATAGGTCTCCAACAACACACTGGCAGAGGTCTCCAGCAACACACTGGCAGTCGTGTCCAGCAACACACTGGCAGAGGTCTCCAGCAACACACTGGCAGAGGTCTCCAGCAACACACTGGCAGAGGTCTCCAACAACACAATGGCAGAGGTCTCCAGCAACGCACTGGCAGAGGTCTCCAGCAACACCCTGGCAGGGGTCTCCAGCAACACGCTGGCAGGGGTCTCCAGCAATACACTTGCAGAGGTCTCCAGCAAAACAATGGCAGGGGTCTCCAGCAACACACAGGCAGAGGTCTCCAGCAACACACTGGCATAGGTCTCCAGCAACACACTGGCATAGGTCTCCAGCAACACACTGGCAGAGGTCTCCAGCAACCCACTGGCAGATGTCTCCAGCAACACGCTGGCAGATGTCTCCAGCAACACACTGGCAGAGGTCTCCAGCAGCACACTGGCAGAGGTCTCCCGCAACACACTGGCAGTGGTCTCCAGCAACACACTGGCAGAGGTCTCCAGCAACACACTGGCAGGGGTCTCCAGCAACACGCTGGCAGGTGTCTCCAGCAACACACTGGCAGAGGTCTCCAGCAACACACTGGCAGGGGTCTCCAGCAACACACTGGCAGGGGTCTCCAGCAACACACTGGCAGAGGTCTCCTGCAACACTGACAGAGGTCTCCAGCAATACACTGGCAGAGGTCTCCAACAAAACAATGGCAGAGGTCTCCAGCATCACTCTGGCAGGGGTCTCCAGCAACACACTGGCAGGGGTCTCCAGCAACACACTGGCAGGGGTCTCCATCAACACACTGGCAGAGGTCTCCAGCAACACGCTGGCAGGGGTCTCCAGCAACACGCTGGCAGAGGTCTCCAGCAACACACTGGCAGAGGTCTCCAACATCACACTGGCAGGGGTCTCTAGCAACACACTGGAAGAGTTCTCAAGCAACACACTGACAGAGGTCTCCAGCAATACACTGGCAGAGGTCTCCAACAACACAACGGCAGAGGTCTCCAGCAACACACTGGCAGGGGTCTCCAGCAACACGGTGGCAGGGGTCTCCAGCAACACACTGACAGAGGTCTCCAGCAACACACTTGCAGGGGTCTCCAGCAACACACTGGCAGGGGTCTCAAGCAACACACTGGCAGGGGTCTCAAGCAACACACTGGCAGAGGTCTCCAGCAACACACTGGCAGGGGTCTCAAGCGACACACTGGCAGAGGTCTCCAGCAACACACTGGTCGAAGTCTCCAGCAACACACTGGCAGAGGTCCCCAGCAACACACTGGCAGAGGTCTCCAGCAACACACTGGCAGGGGTCTCCAACAACACAATGGCAGAGGTCTCCAACAACACAATGGCAGAGTTCGCCAGCAACACGCTGTCAGAGGTATCAAGCAACACACTGGCAGAGGTCTCCAGCAACACACTTGCAGAGGTCTCCAGCAACACCCTGGCAGAGGTCTCCAGCAAACACTGGCAGAGGTCTCCAGCAACACACTGGCAGGGGTCTCCAACAACACACTGGCAGAGGTCTCCAGTAACACGCTGGCAGAGGTCTCCAGCAACACACTAGCAGGGGTCTCCAGCAACACACTGGCAGGGGTCTCCAGCAACACACTGGCAGGGGTCTCCAGCAACACACTGGCAGGGGTCTCCAACAGCACACTGGCAGGGGACTTAAGCAACACACTGGGAGAGGTCTCCAGCAACACGCTGGCAGAGGTCTCCAGCAACACACTAGCAGGGGTCTCCAACAACACAATGGCAGAGGTCTCCAGCAACACGCTGGCAGAGGTCTCCAGCAACACACTGGCAGAGATATCCAGCAACACACTGGCAGAGGTCTCCAGCAACACACTGGCAGGGGTCTCCAACAACACAATGGCAGAGGTCTCCAACAACACAATGGCAGAGGTCGCCAGCAACACGCTAGCAGAGGTCTCAAGCAACACACTGGCAGAGGTCTCCAGCAACACACTTGCAGAGGTCTCCAGCAACACCCTGGCAGAGGTCTCCAGCAAACACTGGCAGAGGTCTCCAGCAACACACTGGAAGGGGTCTCCAACAACACTCTGGCAGAGGTCTCCAGTAACACGCTGGGAGAGGTCTCCAGCAACACACTAGCAGGGGTCTCCAGCAACACACTGGCAGGGGTCTCCAGCAACACACTGGCAGGGGTCTCCAACAGCACACTGGCAGGGGACTTAAGCAACACACTGGGAGAGGTCTCCAGCAACACGCTGGCAGAGGTCTCCAGCAACACACTAGCAGGGGTCTCCAACAACACAATGGCAGAGGTCTCCAGCAACACGCTGGCAGAGGTCTCCAGCAACACACTGGCAGAGATCTCCAGCAACACACCGGCAGATGTCTCCAGCAACACACTGGCAGGGGTCTCCAGCAACACACTGGCAGAGGTCTCCAGCAAAATGATGGCAAAGGTCTCCAGCAACACACTGGCAGGGGTCTCCAGCAAAACACTGGCAGGGGTCTCCAGCAACACACTAGCAGGGATCTCCAGCAACACACTGGCAGAGGTCTCCAACAACACAATGGCAGAGGTCTCCAGCAAAACGCTGGCAGAGGTCTCCAGCAATACACTAGCAGCGGTCTCCAGCAACACGCTGGCAGGGGTCTCCAGCAACACGCTGGCAGAGGTCTCCAGCAACACACTGGCAGAGGTCTCCAACAACACAATGGCAGAGGTCTCCAGCAACACGCTGGCAGGGGTCTCCATTAAAACACTAGCAGGGGTCTCCAGCAACACACTGGCAGAGGTCTCCAGCAACACACTGGCAGAGGTCTCCAGCAACACACTGGCAGGGGTCTCCAGCAACACACTAGCAGGGATCTCCAGCAACACACTGGCTGGGGTCTCCAACAACACACTGGCAGGGGTCTCCAGCAACACACTGGCAGAGGTCTCCAGCAACACTCTGGCAGAGGTCACCAGCAACACACTGGCAGGGGACTCCAGCAACACTCTGGCAGGGGTCTCCAGCAACACACTGGCAGAATCTCCAGCAACACACTGGCAGGGGTCTTCAACAGCACACTGGCAGGGGACTCCAGCAACACACTGGCAGAGGTCTCCAACAACGCAATGGCAGAGGTTTCCAACAACACAATTTCAGAGGTCGCCAGCAACACGCTGGCAGAGGTGTCCAGCAACACACTGGCAGGGGTCTCCAGCAACACACTGGCAGGGGTCTCAAGCAACACACTGGCAGAGGTCTCCAGCAACACACTGGCAGAAGTCTCCAGCAACACACTGGCAGAGGTCTCCAGCAACACACTGGCAGAGGTCTGCAGCAACACACTGGCAGGGGTCTCCAACAACACCCTGGCAGAGGTCTCCAGCAACACGCTGGCAGAGGTCTCCAGCAACACACTGGCAGGGGTCTCCAGCAACACACTGGCAGGGGTCTCCAGCAACACACTGGCAGGGGTCTCCAGCAACACACTGGCAGGGGTCTCCAACAGCACACTGGCAGGGGACTCCAGCAACACACTGGCAGAGGTCTCCAGCAACACACTGGCAGGGGTCTCCAACAGCACACTGTCAGGGGACTCCAGCAACACACTGGCAGAGGTCTCCAACAACACAATGGCAGAGGTCTCCAACAACACAATGGCAGAGGTCTCCAGCAACACGCTGGCAGAGGTCTCCAGCAACACACTGGCAGGGGTCTCCAACAACACAATGGCAGAGGTATCCAGCAACACGCTGCCAGAGATCTCCAGCAACACACTGGCAGTCGTGTCCAGCAACACACTGGCAGAGGTCTCCAGCAACACCCAGGAAGTCTTGTCCAGCAACACACTGGCAGGGGTCTCCAGCAACACACTGGCAGAGGTCTCCAGCAACACACTGGCAGAGGTCTCTAACAACACAATGGCAGATGTCTCCAGCAACGCACTGGCAGAGGTCTCCAGCAACACCCTGGCAGGGGTCTCCAGCAACACGCTGGCAGGGGTCTCCAGCAATACACTGGCAGAGGTCTCCAGCAACACACTGGCATAGGTCTCCAGCAACACACTGGCAGAGGTCTCCAGCAACACACTGGCATAGGTCTCCAGCAACACACTGGCAGTCGTGTCCAGCAACACACTGGCAGGGGTCTCCAGCAACACACTGGCAGGGGTCTCCAGCAACACACTGGCATAGGTCTCCAGCAACACACTGGCAGAGGTCTCCAGCAACACACTTGCAGGAGTCTCCAGCAACACACTGGCATAGGTCTCCAACAACACACTGGCAGAGGTCTCCAGCAACACACTGGCAGTCGTGTCCAGCAACACACTGGCAGAGGTCTCCAGCAACACACTGGAAGTCGTGTTCAGCAACACCCTGGCAAGGGTCTCCAGCAACACACTGGCAGAGGTCTCCAGCAACACACTGGCAGAGGTCTCCAACAACACAATGGCAGAGGTCTCCAGCAACGCACTGGCAGAGGTCTCCAGCAACACCCTGGCAGGGGTCTCCAGCAACACGCTGGCAGGGGTCTCCAGCAATACACTGGCAGAGGTCTCCAGCAAAACAATGGCAGGGGTCTCCAGCAACACACAGGCAGAGGTCTCCAGCAACACACTGGCATAGGTCTCCAGCAACACACTGGCATAGGTCTCCAGCAACACACTGGCAGAGGTCTCCAGCAACCCACTGGCAGATGTCTCCAGCAACACGCTGGCAGATGTCTCCAGCAACACACTGGCAGAGGTCTCCAGCAGCACACTGGCAGAGGTCTCCCGCAACACACTGGCAGTGGTCTCCAGCAACACACTGGCAGAGGTCTCCAGCAACACACTGGCAGGGGTCTCCAGCAACACGCTGGCAGGGGTCTCCAGCAACACACTGGCAGAGGTCTCCAGCAACACACTGGCAGGGGTCTCCAGCAACACACTGGCAGGGGTCTCCAGCAACACACTGGCAGAGGTCTCCTGCAACACTGACAGAGGTCTCCAGCAATACACTGGCAGAGGTCTCCAACAACACAATGGCAGAGGTCTCCAGCATCACTCTGGCAGGGGTCTCCAGCAACACACTGGCAGGGGTCTCCAGCAACACACTGGCAGGGGTCTCCATCAACACACTGGCAGAGGTCTCCAGCAACACGCTGGCAGGGGTCTCCAGCAACACGCTGGCAGAGGTCTCCAGCAACACACTGGCAGAGGTCTCCAACATCACACTGGCAGGGGTCTCTAGCAACACACTGGAAGAGTTCTCAAGCAACACACTGACAGAGGTCTCCAGCAATACACTGGCAGAGGTCTCCAACAACACAACGGCAGAGGTCTCCAGCAACACACTGGCAGGGGTCTCCAGCAACACGGTGGCAGGGGTCTCCAGCAACACACTGACAGAGGTCTCCAGCAACACACTTGCAGGGGTCTCCAGCAACACACTGGCAGGGGTCTCAAGCAACACACTGGCAGGGGTCTCAAGCAACACACTGGCAGAGGTCTCCAGCAACACACTGGCAGGGGTCTCAAGCGACACACTGGCAGAGGTCTCCAGCAACACACTGGTCGAAGTCTCCAGCAACACACTGGCAGAGGTCCCCAGCAACACACTGGCAGAGGTCTCCAGCAACACACTGGCAGGGGTCTCCAACAACACAATGGCAGAGGTCTCCAACAACACAATGGCAGAGTTCGCCAGCAACACGCTGTCAGAGGTATCAAGCAACACACTGGCAGAGGTCTCCAGCAACACACTTGCAGAGGTCTCCAGCAACACACTTGCAGGGGTCTCCAGCAACACACTGGCAGGGGTCTCAAGCAACACACTGGCAGGGGTCTCAAGCAACACACTGGCAGAGGTCTCCAGCAACACACTGGCAGGGGTCTCAAGCGACACACTGGCAGAGGTCTCCAGCAACACACTGGTCGAAGTCTCCAGCAACACACTGGCAGAGGTCCCCAGCAACACACTGGCAGAGGTCTCCAGCAACACACTGGCAGGGGTCTCCAACAACACAATGGCAGAGGTCTCCAACAACACAATGGCAGAGTTCGCCAGCAACACGCTGTCAGAGGTATCAAGCAACACACTGGCAGAGGTCTCCAGCAACACACTTGCAGAGGTCTCCAGCAACACCCTGGCAGAGGTCTCCAGCAAACACTGGCAGAGGTCTCCAGCAACACACTGGCAGGGGTCTCCAACAACACACTGGCAGAGGTCTCCAGTAACACGCTGGCAGAGGTCTCCAGCAACACACTAGCAGGGGTCTCCAGCAACACACTGGCAGGGGTCTCCAGCAACACACTGGCAGGGGTCTCCAGCAACACACTGGCAGGGGTCTCCAACAGCACACTGGCAGGGGACTTAAGCAACACACTGGGAGAGGTCTCCAGCAACACGCTGGCAGAGGTCTCCAGCAACACACTAGCAGGGGTCTCCACCAACACAATGGCAGAGGTCTCCAGCAACACGCTGGCAGAGGTCTCCAGCAACACACTGGCAGAGATCTCCAGCAACACACTGGCAGGGGTCTCCAGCAACACACTGGCAGGGGTCTCCAGCAACACACTGGCAGAGGTCTCCAGCAAAATGATGGCAAAGGTCTCCAGCAACACACTGGCAGGGGTCTCCAGCAACACACTGGCAGGGGTCTCCAGCAACACACTAGCAGGGATCTCCAGCAACACACTGGCAGAGGTCTCCAACAACACAATGGCAGAGGTCTCCAGCAAAACGCTGGCAGAGGTCTCCAGCAATACACTAGCAGCGGTCTCCAGCAACACGCTGGCAGGGGTCTCCAGCAACACGCTGGCAGAGGTCTCCAGCAACACACTGGCAGAGGTCTCCAACAACACAATGGCAGAGGTCTCCAGCAACACGCTGGCAGGGGTCTCCATTAAAACACATGCAGTTGTCTCCAGCAACACACTGGCAGAGGACTCCAGCAACACACTGGCAGAGGTCTCCAGCAACACACTGGCAGGGGTCTCCAGCAACACACTAGCAGGGATCTCCAGCAACACACTGGCAGGGGTCTCCAACAACACACTGGCAGGGGTCTCCAGCAACACACTGGCAGAGGTCTCCAGCAACACTCTGGCAGAGGTCTCCAGCAACACACTGGCAGGGGACTCCAGCAACACTCTGGCAGGGTTCTCCAGCAACACACTGGCAGAGTCTCCAGCAACACACTGGCAGGGGTCTCCAACAGCACACTGGCAGGGGACTCCAGCAACACACTGGCAGAGGTCTCCAACAACGCAATGGCAGAGGTCTCCAACAACACAATGGCAGAGGTCGCCAGCAACACGCTGACAGAGGTGTCCAGCAACACACTGGCAGGGGTCTCCAGCAACACACTGGCAGGGGTCTCAAGCAACACACTGGCAGAGGTCTCCAGCAACACACTGGCAGAAGTCTCCAGCAACACACTGCCAGAGGACTCCAGCAACACACTGGCAGAGGTCTGCAGCAACACACTGGCAGGGGTCTCCAACAACACACTGGCAGAGGTCTCCAGCAACACGCTGGCAGAGGTCTCCAGCAACACACTGGCAGGGGTCTCCAGCAACACACTGGCAGGGGTCTCCAGCAACACCCTGGCAGGGGTCTCCAGCAACACACTGGCAGGGGTCTCCAACAGCACACTGGCAGGGGACTCCAGCAACACACTGGCAGAGGTCTCCAGCAACACACTGGCAGGGGTCTCCAACAGCACACTGGCAGGGGACTCCAGCAACACACTGGCAGAGGTCTCCAACAACACAATGGCAGAGGCCTCCAACAACACAATGGCAGAGGTGTCCAGCAACACGCTGGCAGAGGTCTCCAGCAACACACTGGCAGGGGTCTCCAACAACACAATGGCAGAGGTATCCAGCAACACGCTGCCAGAGATCTCCAGCAACACACTGGCAGTCGTGTCCAGCAACACACTGGCAGAGGTCTCCAGCAACACACTGGAAGTCTTGTCCAGCAACACACTGGCAGGGGTCTCCAGCAACACACTGGCAGAGGTCTCCAGCAACACACTGGCAGAGGTCTCTAACAACACAATGGCAGAGGTCTCCAGCAACGCACTGGCAGAGGTCTCCAGCAACACCCTGGCAGGGGTCTCCAGCAACACGCTGGCAGGGGTCTCCAGCAATACACTGGCAGAGGTCTCCAGCAAAACAATGGCAGGGGTCTCCAGCAACACACTGGCAGAGGTCTCCAGCAACACACTGGCATTGGTCTCCAGCAACACACTGGCATAGGTCTCAAGCAAAACACACGCGCAGAGGTCCCCAGCAACCCACTGGCAGATGTCTCCAGCAACACGCTGGCAGAGGTCTCCAGCAACACACTGGCAGGGGTCTCCAACAACACACTGGCAGAAGTCTCCAGCAACACACTGGCAGATGTCTCCAGCAGCACGCTGGCAGAGGTCTCCAGCAACACACTGGCAGGGGTCTCCAGCAACACACTGGCAGAGGTCTCCAGCAACACACTGGCAGGGGTCTCCAGCAACACGCTGGCAGGGGTCTCCAGCAACACACTGGCAGAGGTCTCCAGCAACACACTGGCAGTGGTCTCTAGCAACACACTGGAAGAGTTCTCCAGCAACACACTGGCAGGGGTCTCTAGCAACACACTGGAAGAGTTCTCCAGCAACACACTGGCAGGGGTCTCCAGCAACACACTGGCAGGGGTCTCCAGCAACACACTGGCCGAGGTCTCCTGCAACACACGGGCAGTGGTCTCCAGCAACACACTGGCAGGGGTCTTAAACAACATACTGGCAGAGGTCTCCAGCAACACACTGGCAGAAGTCTCCAGCAACACACTGGCAGGGGTCTCCAGCAACACACTGGCATAGGTCTCCAGCAACACACTGGCAGAGGTCTCCAGCAACACACTGGCAGATGTCTCCAGCAACACACTGGCATAGGTCTCCAGCAACACACTGGCAGAGGTCTCCTGCAAAACACTGGCAGAGGTCTCCAGCAACACACTGGCAGTCGTGTCCAGCAACACACTGGCAGGGGTCTCCAGCAACACACTGGCAGGGGTCTCCAGCAACACACTGGCATAGGTCTCCAGCAACACACTGGCAGAGGTCTCCAGCAACACACTTGCAGGAGTCTCCAGCAACACACTGGCATAGGTCTCCAGCAACACACTGGCAGAGGTCTCCAGCAACACACTGACAGTCGTGTCCAGCAACACACCGGCAGAGGTCTCCAGCAACACACTGGAAGTCGTGTACAGCAACACACTGGCAGGGGTCTCCATCAACATACTGGCAGAGGTCTCCAGCAACACACTGGCAGAGGTCTCCAACAACACAATGGCAGAGGTTTCGAGCAACGCACTGGCAGAGGTCTCCAGCAACACCCTGGCAGGGGTCTCCAGCAAAACGCTGGCAGGGGTCTCCAGCAATACACTGGCAGAGGTCACCAGCAAAACAATGGCAGGGGTCTCCAGCAACACACTGGCAGAGGTCTCCACATAACACACTGGCATAGGTCTCCAGCAACACACTGGCATAGGTCTCCAGCAACACGCTGGCAGAGGTCTCCAGCAACCCACTGGCAGATGTCTCCAGCAAAACGCTGGCAGAGGTCTCCAGCAACACTCTGGCAGGGTTCTCCAGCAACACACTGGCAGAGGTCTCCAGCAACACACTGGCAGATGTCTCCAACAGCACGCTGGCAGAGGTCTCCAGCAACACACTGGCAGGGGTCTCCAACAACACACTGGCAGAGGTCTCCAGCAACACACTGGCAGGGGTCTCCAGCAACACACTGGCAGATGTTTCCAGCAACACGCTGGCAGAGGTCTCCAGCAACACACTGGCAGGGGTCTCCAGCAACACACTGGCAGAGGTCTCCAGCAACACACTGGCAGATGTCTCCAGCAACACGATGGCAGAGGTCTCCAGCAACACACTGGCAGTGGTCTCCAGCAGCACACTGGCAGAGGTCTCCAGCAACACACTGGCAGAGGTCTCCAGCAACACACTGGCAGATGTTTCCAGCAACACGCTGGCAGAGGTCTCCAGCAACACACTGGCAGGGGTCTCCAGCAACACACTGGCAGAGGTCTCCAGCAACACACTGGCAGATGTCTCCAGCAACACGCTGATAGAGGTCTCCAGCAACACACTGGCAGGGGTCTCCAGCAACACACTGGCAGAGGTCTCCAGCAACACACTGGCAGGGGTCTCCAGCAACACGCTGGCGGGGTCTCCAGCAACACACTGACAGAGGTCTCAAGCAACACACTGGCAGAGGTCTCCAGCAATACACTGGCAGGGGTCTCCAGCAACACGCTGGCAGGGGTCTCCAGCAACACACTGGCAGAGGTCTCCAGCAACACACTGGCAGAGGTCTCCAGCAACACACTGGCAAGGGTCTCAAGCAACACGCTGGCAGAGGTCTCCAGCAACACACTAGCAGGGGTCTCCAACAACACAATGGCAGGGGTCTCCTGCAACACACTGGCAGGGGTCTCCAGCAACACACTGGCAGGGGTCTCCAACATCACACTGGCAGGGGTCTCCAGCAACACACTGGCAGGGGTCTCAAGCAACACACTGGCAGAGGTCCCCAGCAACACACTGGCAGAAGTCTCCAGCAACACACTGGCAGAGGTCCCCAGCAACACACTGGCAGAGGTCTCCAGCAACACTCTGGCAGGGGTCTCCAGCAACACACTGGCAGGGGTCTCCAGCAACACACTGGCAGAGGTCTCCTGCAACACTGCCAGAGGTCTCCAGCAATACACTGGCAGAGGTCTCCAAAAACACAATGGCAGAGGTCTCCAGCATCACTCTGGCAGGGGTCTCCAGCAACACACTGGCAGGGGTCTCCAGCAACACACTGGCAGGGGTCTCCAGCAACACACTGGCAGGGGTCTCCATCAACACACTGGCAGAGGTCTCCAGCAACACGCTGGCAGGGGTCTCCAGCAACACGCTGGCAGAGGTCTCCAGCAACACACTGGCAGAGGTCTCCAGCAACACACTGGCAGGGGTCTCTAGCAACACACTGGAAGAATTCTCCAGCAACACACTGGCAGGGGTCTCCAGCAACACACTGGCAGGGGTCTCCAGCAACACACTGGCAGAGGTCTCCAACAACACAATGGCAGAGGTCTCCAGCAACACGCTGGCAGAGGTCTCCATCAACACACTGGCAGTCGTGTCCAGCAACACACTGGCAGGGGTCTCCAGCAACACACTGGCAGGGGTCTCCAGCAACACACTGGCAGGGGTCTCCAGCAACACTCTGCCAGAGGTCCCCAGCAACACGCTGGCAGGGGTCTCCAGCAACACGCTGGCAGAGGTCTCCAGGAACACACTGGCAGAGGTCTCCAACAACACAATGGCAGAGGTCTCCAGCAACACACTGGCAGAGGTCTCCAGCAACACACTGGCAGGGGTCTCCAGCAACACGCTGGCAGGGGTCTCCATCAACACACTGGCAGAGGTCTCCAGCAACATGCTGGCAGAGGTCTCCAGCAACACACTGGCAGAGGTCTCCAGCAACACACTGGCAGAGGTCTCCAGAAACACGCTGGCAGGGGTCTCCAGCAACACGCTGGCAGAGGTCTCCAGCAACACACTGGCAGAGGTCTCCAGCAACACACTGGCAGAGGTCTCCAGCAACACACTGGCAGGGGTCTCTAGCAACACACTGGAAGAGGTCTCCAGCAACACACTGGCAGGGGTATCCAGCAACACACTGTCAGGGGTCTCCATCAACACATTGGCAGAGGTCTCCAGCAACACGCTGGCAGGGGTCTCCAGCAACACGCTGGCAGAGGTCTCCAGCAACACACTGGCAGAGGTCTCCAGCAACACACTGGCAGGGGTCTCTAGCAACACACTGGAAGAGGTCTCCAGCAACATACTGGCAGGGGTCTCCAGCAACACACTGTCAGGGGTCTCCATCAACACATTGGCAGAGGTCTCCAGCAACACGCTGGCAGGGGTCTCCAGCAACACGCTGGCAGAGGTCTCCAGCAACACACTGGCAGAGGTCTCCAGCAACACACTGGCAGGGGTCTTTCACGCTTTACCCGACGCTTTACAATGACGGTTTACCCGACGTGTTTAGTTTACAGTTTACACGTTAGTTATCATGATAACAGATTTTCGACTATTTTATTTTATTTATTCGACGACTTACACGACGGGTAAACCCCGTCGGGTTTACCTGTCTGGTTTACCCGTTTTTACACGGGTAAAAATTATCCGACGATTTACCCGACGATTTACCCGACGATTTACCCGACGATTTACCCGACGATTTACCCGACGATTTACCCGACGATTTATCCGACGATTTACCCGACGATTTATCCGACGATTTATCCGACGATTTATCCGACGATTTACCCGACGATTTACGATTCATTCGGCGCTTTATTTATTCATTTTTATTTATTCATTTTTATTTATTCATTTTTATTTATTATATTTTTATTTTTTAATTTTTTATTATAATTATTTATTTTATATAAATTTTTTAAATTTATTATTTTAATTTATTGTTTTATTTATTTATTAATTTTTTTTACTTGACCTGACCTGACCCTGGGATGTGGGGAAGGGTGGAAGTCCGGGGGCCCACGGACCCACACCTGGACCCGAGTAAGGCGAGGTCAGGTCGTGTCGGGAACAGATGCATTTAATGAGAGGAAATGTGCCCAAACATTTTATGTCGTGAACGGCTTAGTAGGTCCAATTACTACCCTACCCCACGATACAACCCCACAACATGCTGACTAAGTACTGGGTTCATATTTACTGCTAGGTGAACAGATGCATTAGGTGAGAGGAAATGTGCCCAAGCCATTTCTGCAGCCACTGGTAATCGAACCTAGAATTCCGGATTTTGAGTCAACAATGAACACGTAAAACTTTCATATTTGTCTCAGTTTGAGTATATGTGTGCTTGTGTGGCTTACTCTCTCTGTCTCCATGTCTTCCTCTCTCTATACATATCTTTCTCTTTATCTCATTATATATCATAAAACAGTTAAACTTCGATATTTCTGGTACGTACAGACTCTATCAGGAATAAATGTGGTTCACAAGGATTCTCTCACACATGTTACTGGAACACAGATACTATCACCTTCATATGTCAGTCATGGTTTAGGTAATGACATCGAACCTGACGCAACCTGACCTGACGCAACCTGACCTGACGCAACCTGACCTGATACAACCTGACCTGACACTACCTGACCTGACGCAACCTGACCTGATGCCACCTGACCTGACGCTACCTGACCTGACTCAACCTGATCTGACGCAACCTGACCTGACGCTACCTGACCTGACGCCACCTGGCTTGACGCAACCTAACCTAACGCAACCTGACCTGACGCTACCTGACCTGACGCAACCTGACCTGACGCTACCTGACCTGACCCTACCTGACCTGACCTGACGCTACCTGACCTGACGCTACCTGACCTGACGCAACCTGACCTGACGCAACCTGACCTGACGCAACCTGACCTGAAGCAACTTAACCTGACCCTACCTGACCTGACGCAACCTGACCTGACGCAACCTGACCTGACGCAACCTGACCTGACGCAACCTGACCTGACGCAACCTAAACTGACGCAACCAGACCTGACCTGACGCTACTTGACCTGACGCAACCTGAAATGACACAACCTGACCTGACGCAACCTTACCTGACGCAACCTGACCTGATGCTACCTGACCTGATGCAACCTGACCTGATACAACCTGACCTGACGCAGCCTGACCTGACGCAACCTGACTAGACGTTACCTGACTTGACGCAACCTGACCTGACACAACCTGACCTGACGCAATCTGATCTGGCGCTACCTGACCTGACTCAACCTGACCTGACACAACCTGACCTGACCTGACCTTCAGTAATTGGCCTATTTTCTGTATAAAAAGTCGTAATTTCAAACTGCGAATACGTGCAGAGAGCCAGAATTTGAATCCAAAATATGGCTCAAGTGTAGAATTTGGGATGTTTGGGATATTTTGAAAACAGCAGGGAGGGTTAGGGCAAAATGTGATCCATCGCTGCATTAAAAATATTGACACATTTTCGGTATAAAAAGTCGTAATTTCAAACTGCGAATACGTGCAGAGAGCCAGAATTTGGCTCCAAAATATGGCTCAAGCGTCGAATTTGGGATGTTTATAATATATTGAAAACTGCAGGGGGGTTTGGGCAAAATGTGACCCATCGCCGCTCTCAGTAATTGGCATATTTTCGGTAAAAAAATTTGTATATTCAAACTGCGAATACGTGCAGAGGGCCAAAATTTGGCTGCAAAATAGGGCTCAGGCGTCGAATTTGGGATGTTTGGGATATTTTGAGAACTAAAGAAAGGGTTTGGGCAAAATGTAATCCATCGCCGCTTTCAGTAATTGGCATATTTTCGGTATAAAAATTCGTAATTTCAAACTGCGAATACGTGCAGAGAGCCAGAATTTGGCTCTAAAATATGGCTCAAGGGTCGAATTTAGAATGTTTGGGATATTTTGAAAACTGCAGGGGGTTTGGGCAAAATGTGTTCCATCGCCGCTCTCAGTAATTGGCATATTGATCTTCTCGAGATGTGATCTTCTGGTGATGTGATCTTCTGGAGATGTGATCTTCTAGTGATGTGATCTTTTGGAGATGTGATCTTCTGGAGATGTGATCTTCTGGAGATGTGATCTTCTAGTGATGTGATCTTCTGGAGATGTGATCCTCTGCAGATGTGATCTTCTCTAGATGTGATCTTCTGGAGATGTGATCTTCTGGGGATGTGATCTTCTGGTGTTGTGATCTTCTGGAGATGTGATCCTCTGGAGATGTGATCTTCTGGTGATGTGATCTTCTGGAGATGTGATCATCTGGAGATGTGATCTTCTGGTGATGTGATCTTCTCGAGATGTGATCTTCTGGAGATGTGATCTTCTGTAGATGTGATCTTATGGAGATGTGATCTTCTGGGGATTTGATCTTCTAAGGATGTGATCTTCTGGGGATGTGATCTTCTGGGGATGTGATCTTCTGGGGATGTGATCTTCTGGTGATGTGATCTTCTCGAGATGTGATCTTTTGGAGATGTGATCTTCTCGAGATGTGATCTTCTGCTTATGTGATCTTCTGGAGATGTGATCATCTGGTGATGTGATCTTCTGGAGATGTGATCTTCTCGAGATGTGATCTTCTCGAGATGTGATCATCTGGTGATGTGATCTTCTGGAGATGTAATCATCTGGTGATGTGATCTTCTGGAGATGTGATCTTCTGGAGGTGTGATCTTCTCGAGATGTGATCTTCTCGAGATGTGATCTTCTGGTGATGTGATCATCTCGAGATGCGATCTTTTCGAGATGTGATCTTCTGGTGATGTGATCTTCTGGAGATGTGATCATCTGGAGATGTTATCTTCTGGTGATGTGATCTTCTGGAGATGTGATGTTCCCGAGATGTGATATTCTGGAGATGTGATCTTCTGGAGATGTGATCATCTGGAGATGTGATGTTCTGGAGACGTGATCTTCTGGAGACGGGATTTTCTAGAGATGTGATCTTCTCGAGATGTGATCTTCTCGAGATGTGATCTTCCTCTGGAGATGTGATCTTCTGGAGATGTGATCTTCCTCTGGAGATGTGATCTTCTGGAGATGTGATCTTCTCGAGATGTGATCTTCTGGCGATGTGATCTTCTCGAGATGTGATTTTCTGGACATGTGGTCTTCTGGAGATGTGATTTTCTGGACATGTGGTCTTCTGGAGATGTGATCTTCTGGAGATGTGATCTTCTGGTGATGTGGTCTTCTCGAGATGTGATCTTCTGGTGATGTGATCTTCTCGTGATGTGATCTTCTGGTGATGTGATCTTCTCGAGATGTGATCTTCACGAGATGTGATCTTCCTGTGATGTGATCTTCTCGAGATGTGATGTTCTCGAGATGTGATCGTCCTGTGATGTGATGTTCTCGAGAGGTGATCTTCTGGAGATGTGATCTTCTCGAGATGTGATTTTCTCGAGATGTGATCTTCTCGAGATGTGATCTTCCTGTGATGTGATCTTCTCGAGATGTGATCTTCTCGAGATGTGATCTTCCTGTGATGTGATGTTCTCGAGATGTGATCTTCCTCTGGAGATAGTGGCCTACTCCTAAAACATCGCAATTTACGTAATCGAGCAATGCGTTAAAAATGTGACGAACAAATTAGTTAAAATTAAAGCACCATAAAATTGATGTTTTCTTTTCATCGACCCTTGGTGTGGTGTTCACTATCCTTAGCGTAGTGTTCACTATCCTTAGTGTTATGTTCACTATCCATAGTGTGGTGTTCACTATCCTCAGTGTGGTGTTCACTATCCTTAGCGTAGTGTTCACTATCTTTAGTGTTATGTTCAATATCCTTAGTGTGGTGTTCACTATCCTCAGTGTGGTGTTCACTATCCTTAGTGTTATATTCATTATCCTTGGTGTGGTGTTCACTATCCTTAGTGTGGTGTTCACTATCCTCAGTGTGGTGTTAACTATCCTTAGCATAATGTTCACTATCCTTGGCGGGGTGTTCACTATCCTTGACGTGGTGTTCACTATCCTTAGTGTTATGTTCACTATCATTAGTGTGGTGTTCACTATCCTCAGTGTGATGTTCACTATCCTTGGCGTGTTGTTCACTATCCTTAGCGTAGTGTTCACTATCCTTGGCGTGGTGTTCACTATCCTTAGCGCGGTGCTCACTACCCTTGGTGTGGTGTTCACTATCCTTAGCGTAGTGTTCACTATCCTTGGCGTGGTGTTCACTATCCTTGGCGTGGTGTTCACTACCCTTGGTGTGGTGTTCA
Source organism: Procambarus clarkii (assembly GCF_040958095.1). Classification (NCBI taxonomy): domain Eukaryota; kingdom Metazoa; phylum Arthropoda; class Malacostraca; order Decapoda; family Cambaridae; genus Procambarus; species Procambarus clarkii. Next base: position 9,256,299 of record NC_091203.1, on the reverse strand, counting down.
CTATCCTTGGCATGGTGTTCACTATCCTTGGTGTGGAGTTCACTATCCTTGGCGTGGTGTTCACTATCCTTGGCGTGGTGTTCCCTACCCTTGGTGTGGTGTTCACTATCCTCAGTGTGGTGTTCACTATCCTAGGTGTGGAGTCCACTATCCTTAGCGTGGTGTTCACTATCCTTGGCGTGGTGTTCAATATCCTTAGCGTGGTGTTCACTATCCTTGGAGTGATGTTCACTGAACTTGGCGTGGAATTCACTATCCTTAAAGTGGTGTTCACTATCCTTGGCGTGGTGTTCACTATCCTTAGCGTGGTGATCACGATCCTTAGCGTGGTGTTTATTATCCTTGGCGTGGTGTTCACTATCCTTGGCGTTGTGTTCACTATCCTTTGCGTAGTGTTCACTATCCTTGGCGTGGTATTCACTATCCTTGGCGTGGTGATCACTAACCTTGGTGTGGTGTTCGCTATCCTTAGCGTAGTGTTCACTATCCTTGGCGTGGTGTTCACTATCATTGGTGTGGTGTTCACTATGCTTAGCGCGGTGTTCACTATCCTAGTGTGGTGTTCACTATCCTTGGCGTGGTGTTCACTATCCTTGGCGTGGTGTTCACTACCCTTGGTGTGGTGTTCTCTATCCTTGGCGTGGTGTTCACTATCCTTGGCGTGGTGTTCACTATCCATGGCGTGGTGTTCACTATCCTTGGCGTGGGGTTCACTAACCTTGGCGTGGTGTTCACTGAACTTGGCGTGGTGTTCACTATCCATTGGGTGGTGTTCCCTATCATTGGCGTGGTGTTCACTGAACTAGGCGTGGTGTTCACTATCCTTGGCGTGGTGTTCACTACCCTTGCTGTCATGTTTACTACCCTTGGCGTGGTGTTCACAATCTTACCGTGGTGTTCACTACCCTTGGCGTGGTGTTCACAATCTTAACGTGGTGTTCACTACCCTTGGCGTGGTGTTCACTACCCTTAACGTGGTGTTCACTACCCATGACGTCATGTTCACTACCCTTAGCGTGGAGTTCACTACCCTTGGCGTGGAGTTCACTAACCTTGGCTTGGTGCTCACCACCCTTGGCGTGGTGTTCACTGCCCTTGGCGTGGTGTTCACTACCCTTGGCGTCATGTTCACCACCCTTGTCGTGGTGTTCACTACCCTTGGCTTGGTGTTCACTAACTAGGGCGTGGTGTTCACTACCCTTGGCGTGGTGTTCACTACCCTTGGCTTGGTGTTCACTACCCTTCGCTTGGTGTTCACTACCATTGGCATGGTGTTCACTACCCTTGGCATGGTGTTCACTACCCTTAGCGTGGTGTTCACTACCCTTGGCGTGGTGTTCACTACCCTTGGCGTGGTGTTCACTACCATTGGCGTGGTGTTCACTACCCTTTGCGTGGTGTTCACCACCCTTGCCGTGGTGTTCACTACCCCTGGAGTGGTGTTCATTACCCTTCACGTGGTGTTCACTACACTGGGCGTGGTGTTCAGTACCCTTATCATGGTGTTCACAACCCTTGGCATAGGGTTCACTACCCTTGGCGTGGTGTTCACTACCCTTGACGTGGTGTTCACTACCCTTGGCGTGGTGTTCCCTACCCTTAGCGTGGTGTTCACTACCCTAGGCGTGGTGTTCACTACCCTTGGCGTGGTGTTCACTACCTCTGGTGTGGTGTTCACTACCCTTGGCGTGGTATTCACTGAACGTTGCGTGGTGTTCACTGAACTTGGTGTTGTGTTCACTACCCTTCGTTTGGTGTTCACTGAACTTGGCGTGGTGATCACTATCCTTAACGTGGTGTTCACTATCCTTAGCGTCGTGTTCACTACCCTTAGCATGTTTTTCACTACCCTTAGTGTGGTGCTCGCTACCCTTGGCGTGGTGTTCACTACCCATGACGTGGTGTTCACTACTCTTAGCATGGTGTTCACTACCCTTGGCGTGGTGTTCACTACCCTTGACATGGTGTTCATTACCCTTGGCGTGGTGTTCACTGCCCTTGGCGTGGGGTTCACTACCATTGGCATGGTGTTCACTACCCTTGGCATTGTGGTCACTACCCTTAGCGTGGTGTTCACTACCCTTGGCGTGGTGTTCACTACCCTTGGCGTGGTGTTCACTACCGTTGGCGTGGTGTTCACTACCCTTTGCGTGGTGTTCACCACCCTTGCCGTGGTGTTCACTACCCCTGGAGTGGTGTTCACTACCCTTCACGTGGTGTTCACTACACTGGGCGTGGTGTTCAGTACCCTTATCATGGTGTTCACTACCCTTCGCATAGGGTTCACTACCCATAGCGTGGTGTTCACTACCCTTGACGTGGTGTTCACTACCCTTGGCGTGATGTTCCCTACCCTTAGCGTGGTGTTCACTACCCTAGGCGTGGTGTTCACTACCCTTGGCGTGGTGTTCACTACCTCTGGTGTGGTGTTCACTACCCTTGGCGTGGTATTCACTGAACGTTGCGTGGTGTTCACTGAACTTGGTGTTGTGTTCACTACCCTTCGTTTGGTGTTCATTACCCTTGACGTGGTGTTTACTACCCTTGGCGTGGGGTTCACTACCATTGGCATGGTGTTCACTACCCTTGGCATGGTGGTCACTACACTTAGCGTGGTGTTCACTACCCTTGGCGTGGTGTTCACTACCCTTGGCGTGGTGTTCACTACCCTTGGCGTGGTGTTCACTACCCTTTGCGTGGTGTTCACCACCCTTGCCGTGGTGTTCACTACCCCTGGAGTGGTGTTCACTACCCTTCACGTGGTGTTCACTACACTGGGCGTGGTGTTCAGTACCCTTATCATGGTGTTCACTACCCTTGGCATAGGATTCACTACCCTTAGCGTGGTGTTCACTACCCTTGACGTGGTGTTCACTACCCTTGGCGTGGTGTTCCCTACCCTTAGCGTGGTGTTCACTACCCTAGGCGTGGTGTTCACTACCCTTGGCGTGGTGTTCACTACCTCTGGTGTGGTGTTCACTACCCTTGGCGTGGTATTCACTGAACGTTGCGTGGTGTTCACTGAACTTGGTGTTGTGTTCACTACCCTTCGTTTGGTGTTCACTGAACTTGGCGTGGTGATCACTATCCTTAACGTGGTGTTCACTATCCTTAGCGTCGTGTTCACTACCCTTAGCATGTTTTTCACTACCCTTGGTGTGGTGCTCGCTACCCTTGGCGTGGTGTTCACTACCCATGACGTGGTGTTCACTACTCTTGGCATGGTGTTCACTACCCTTGGCGTGGTGTTCACTACCCTTGGCATGGTGTTCATTACCCCTTGGCGTGGTGTTCACTGCCCATGGCGTGGTGTTCACTACCCTTGGCATGGTGTTCACTACCCTAGGCGTGGTGTTCACTACCCTTGGCGTGGTGTTCACTACCTCTGGTGTGGTGTTCACTACCCTTGGCGTGGTATTCACTGAACGTTGCGTGGTGTTCACTGAACTTGGTGTTGTGTTCACTACCCTTCGTTTGGTGTTCATTACCCTTGACGTGGTGTTTACTACCCTTGGCGTGGGGTTCACTACCATTGGCATGGTGTTCACTACCCTTGGCATGGTGGTCACTACACTTAGCGTGGTGTTCACTACCCTTGGCGTGGTGTTCACTACCCTTGGCGTGGTGTTCACTACCCTTGGCGTGGTGTTCACTACCCTTTGCGTGGTGTTCACCACCCTTGCCGTGGTGTTCACTACCCCTGGAGTGGTGTTCACTACCCTTCACGTGGTGTTCACTACACTGGGCGTGGTGTTCAGTACCCTTATCATGGTGTTCACTACCCTTGGCATAGGGTTCACTACCCTTAGCGTGGTGTTCACTACCCTTGACGTGGTGTTCACTACCCTTGGCGTGGTGTTCCCTACCCTTAGCGTGGTGTTCACTACCCTAGGCGTGGTGTTCACTACCCTTGGCGTGGTGTTCACTACCTCTGGTGTGGTGTTCACTACCCTTGGCGTGGTATTCACTGAACGTTGCGTGGTGTTCACTGAACTTGGTGTTGTGTTCACTACCCTTCGTTTGGTGTTCACTGAACTTGGCGTGGTGATCACTATCCTTAACGTGGTGTTCACTATCCTTAGCGTCGTGTTCACTACCCTTAGCATGTTTTTCACTACCCTTGGTGTGGTGCTCGCTACCCTTGGCGTGGTGTTCACTACCCATGACGTGGTGTTCACTACTCTTGGCATGGTGTTCACTACCCTTGGCGTGGTGTTCACTACCCTTGGCATGGTGTTCATTACCCTTGGCGTGGTGTTCACTGCCCTTGGCGTGGTGTTCACTACCCTTGGCATGGTGTTCACTACCCTTGACGTGGTGTTCACTACCCTTGACGTGGTGTTTTCTACCCTTGGCGTGGGGTTCATTACCCTTGGCGTGGTGTTCACTACCCTTGGCACGGTGTTCACTTCCCTTTGCATGGTGTTCACTACCCTTGGCTTGGTATTTACTAACCTTGGCGTGGTGTTCACTACCCTTGGCATGGTGTTCACTACCCTTCATTTGGTGTTCACTACCCTTGGCGTGGTGATCACTACCCCTAGCGAGGTGTTCACAACCCTTGGCATGGTGTTCACTACCCTTGGCATAGTGTTCATATCCCTTGGCATGGTGTTCACTACCCTTAGCATTGTTTTCACTAACCTTGACGTGGTGTACACTACCCTTGGCGTGGTGTTCACTACCAATGGTATCTTGAGGTTATCTTGAGATGATTTCGGGGTTTTTTAATGTCCCCGCGGCCCGGTCCTCGACCAGGCCTCCACCCCCAGGAAACAGGCCGTGACAGCTGACTAACTCCCAGGTACCTATTTTACTGCTAGGTAACAGGGGCATAGGGTGAAAGAAACTCTGCCCATTGTTTCTCGCTGGCGCCTGGGATCGAACCCAGGACCACAGGATCACAAGTCCAGCGTGCTGTCCGCTCGGCTCCCCCGGAACACCATACCGTCCGACCGGTATGGTGTTCACTACTCATAACGTGGTGTTCACTACCCTTGGCGTGGTGTTCACTATCCTTGGCGTTATGTTCACTACCCTTGGGGTGGTATTCACTTCCTTTGGCTTGGTGATCAATACAATTGGCTTGATATTCACTACCCTTGGGGTGATGTTCACTACCCTTGGCGTGGTCTTCACTACCCTAGGCGTGGTGTTCACTACCCCTGGCGTGGTGTTCACCACCCTTGACGTGGGGTTCACTACCTTTGGCTTAGTGTTCACTACCATCGCATGGTGCTCTCTACCCTTGACATGGTGTTCACTACCCTTAGCGTGGTGTTCACTACCCCCGGCGAGGTGTTCACTACCCTTGGCATAGTGTTCACTACCTTTGGCATAGTGTTCACTACCCTTTGCATGGTTTTCACTAATATTTATGTGGTGTTCACTTCCCTTGGCGTGGTGTTCACTTCCCATGGAATATTGTTCACTACCCATGGCGTCACGTTCACTACCCTTGGCGTGGTGTTCACTACCCTTGGCGTTATGTTCATTACCCTTGGAGTGGTGTTCACTACCTTTGGCTTGGTGTTCAATACCATTAGCTTGATGTTCACTACCATTGGAGTGATGTTCACTACCCTTGGCGTGGTCTTCACTACCTTTTGCGTCGTGTTCACTACCCCTGGCGTGGTGTTCATCACCCTTAGCGTGGTGTTCACTACCTTTGGCTTGGTGTTCACTACCATTCGCATGGTGTTAACTACCCTTGGCATGGTGTTCACTACCCTTGTCGTGGTGTTCACTATCCTTAACGTGGTGTTCACTACCCTTGACGTCATGTTCTTTACCCTTGGCGTGGTGTTCACTACCCATGGCATTGAATTCACTAACCTTGGCGTGGTGTTCACCACCCATGGCTTGGTGTTCACTACCAATGGCTTGGTGTTCACTACCATTGGCATGGTGTTCACTACTCGTGGCATGGTGTTCACTACCCTTAGCGTGGTGTTCACTACCCTTGGCGTGGTCTTCACTACCCTTGGCGTGGTCTTCACTACCCTTAGCGTGGTGTTCACTACCATTGGCAAGGTGTTCACTACCCTTGGCATGGTGTTCACTACCCTTGGGGTGGTGTTCACGACCCCTGGCGTGGTGTTCACTACCCTTGATGTGGTGTTCACTACCCTTGGCGTGGTGTTCACTACCCTTAGCGAAGTGTTCACTACCATTGCCAATGTGTTCACTACCCTTGGCATGGTGTTCACTACCCTTCGTGTGGTGTTCACTACCCTTGTCGTGGTGTTCACTACCCCTAACGTGGTGTTCACTACCCTTAGTGTGGTGCTCACTGCCCTTAGCGTGGTGTTCACTACCCTTAGCGTGGTGATCACTACCCTTGGCGTTGTGTTAACTACCCTTGGCGTGGTGTTCACTACCCTTTGCATGGTGCTCACTACCCTTGACGTGGTGTTCACTACCCTTGGCGAGGGGATCATTACCCTTGGTGTGGTGTTCACTACCCTTGGCATGGTGTTTACTAACCTTGGCGTGGTGTTCATTACTCTTGGCATGGTGTTCACTACTCTTCATTTGGTGTTCACTACCCTTGGCGTGGTGTTCACTACCTCCGGCGAGGTGTTCACTGCCCTTGGCATAGTGTTCACTACCTTTGGCATAGTGTTCACTTCCCTTGGCATGGTGTTCACTACCCTTAGCATGGTTTTCACTAACCTTGACGTGGTGTTCACTACCCTTGGCGTGGTGTTCACTACCCATGGCATGGTGTTCACTACCCAGAGCGTCATGTTCACTACCCTTGGGGTAGTGTTCACAACCCTTGACGTGGTATTCTCTGAACGTGGCGTGGTGTTCACCGAACATGGCGTGGTGTTCACTACCCTTGACATGGTTTTCATTATCCTTGGTGTGGTGCTCACTACCTTTAGCGCAGTGTTCACTACCCTTGGCGTAATGTTCAGTACTCCTGGCGTGGTGTTCACTTCCCTTGGCTTGGTGTTCACTACCCATGACATGGTGTTCACTACTCTTAGCGTGGTATTCACTACCCTTAGCGTGGTTTTCACTACCCTTGGCGTGGTGTTCACTACCCTTGGCATGGGATTCACTACCCATAGCGTGGTGTTCACTACCCTTGACGTGGTGTTCACTACTCATGGCGTGGTGTTCACTACCCTTAGTGTGGTGTTCACTACCCTTGGCGTGGTGTTCATTACCCTTAGCGTGGTGATCACTAACCTAAGCGTTGTGTTCACTACCCTTGGCGTGTTGTTTGCTACCTATGGCATGGTGTTCATTACCCTTGGCGTGGTGTTCACTACCCTTGGCGTGGTGTTCACTACCCTTGGCATGGTGTTCACTACCCTTGACGTTGTGTTCACTACCCTTAGCGTGGGGTTCATTACCCTTGGCGTGGTGTTCACTACCCTTGGCATGGTGTTCACTTCCCTTTGCATGGTGTTCACTACCTTTGCCTTGGTATTTACTAACCTTGGCGTGGTGTTCACTACCCTTGGCATGGTGTTCACTACTCTTCATTTGGTGTTCACTGCCCTTGGCGTGGTGATCACTACCCCTGGCGAGGTGTTCACTACCCTTGGCATGGTGTTCAGTACCTTTAGCATTGTTTTCACTAACCTTGACGTGGTATTTACTATCTTTGGCGTGGTGTTCAATACCCTTAGCGTGGTGTTCACTACCCTTGGCATGGTGTTCTCTACCCTTGAGGTGGTGTTCACGACCCCTGGCGTGGTGTTCACAACCCTTAGTGTGGTGTTCACTACCATTGCCAATGTGTTCACTACCCTTGGCATGGTGTTCACTACCTTTGGGGTTCATGACCCCTGGCGTGGTGTTCACTACCCTAAACGTGGTGTTCACTACCCTGGGCGTGGTGTTCACTACCCTTGGCGTGGTGTTCACTACACTTCGCGTGGTATTCACTGAACGTGGCGTGGTGTTCACTGAACTTGGCGTGGTGTTCACTACCCTTGACATGGTTTTCACTTCCCTTGGTGTGGTGCTTACTACCCTTTGCGTGGTGTTCTCTACCCTTGGCGTAATGTTCACTACTCCTAGCGTGGTGTTCACTTCCCTTGTTGTGGTGTTCACTACTCTTGGTGTGGTGTTCACTACTCTTGGTGTGGTGTTCACTACTCTTGACGTGGTGTTCACTACCCTTCGCGTGGTGTTCACTACCCTTTTTGTGGTGTTCACTACTCTTGGTGTGGTGTTCACTACTCTTGACGTGGTGTTCACTACCCTTGGTGTGGTGTTCATTACCCTTGGCGTGGTGTTCACTACCCTTGGCATGGTGTTCACTACCTTTGACGTGGTGTTCACTACCCTTATGTGGTGTTCAGTATTCGCGTGGTGTTCAGTACCCTTCGCGTGGTGTTCACTACCCTTGGCATGGTGTTCACTACCATTGGCATAGTGTCCACTTCCCTTGGCATGGTGTTCACTACCCTTAGCATGGTTTTTACTAACCTTGACGTGGTGTTCACTACCCTTACCATGGTGTTCACTACCCTTAGCGTGGTGTTCACTACCCTTGGCATGGTGTTTACTACCTTTGACATGGTGTTCACTACCCTTCATGTGGTGTTCAGTACTCTTCGCGTGGTGTTCAGTACCCTTAGCATGGTGTTCACTAAACATGGCGTGGTGTTCACTACCCTTAGCATGTTGTTCACTACCCTTGGTGTAGTGTTCCCTACGCTTAGCATTGTGTTCACTACCCATGGCGTAGTGTTCACTGAACTTGGCGGGGTGTTCACTACCCTTGACATGGTTTTCACTACCCTTGGTGTGGTGCTCACTACCTTTGGCGTAGTGTTCACTACCTTTGGCGTAATGTTCACTACTCTTGGCGTTGTGTTCACTTCCTTTGGCGTGGTGTTCACTACCCATGACGTGGTGTTCACTACTTTTAGCGTTGTGTTCACTACCCTTGGCGTGGTTTTCACTACCCTTGGCGTGGTGTGCACTACCCTTTGCATGGTGTTCACTACCCATTGCGTGGTGTTCACTACCCTTGACGTGGTGTTCACTACTCTTGTCGTGGTGTTCACTCCCCTTAGTGTGGTGTTCACTACCCTTGGCGTGGTGTTCACTACTCTTAGCGTGGTGATCACTAACCTAGGCGTTGTGTTCACTTCCCTTGGCGTGGGGTTCACTACCCTTTGCATAGTGCTCACTACCCTTGACGAGGTGTTCACTACCCACTGGCGTGGGGATCATTACCCTTGGCATGGTGTTCACTATCCTTCATTTGGTGTTCACTACCCTTGGCGTGGTGTTCACTATCCTTGGCATAGTGTTCACTACCTTTGGCATAGTGTTCACTTCCCTTGGCATGGTGTTCACTACCCTTAGCATGGTTTTCATTAACCTTGACGTGGTCTTCACTACCCTTGGCGTGGTGTTCACTACCCATGGCATGGTGTTCAATACCCATGGCGTCATGTTCACTACCCTTGGCGTGGTGTTCACAACCCTTGACGTGGTATTCACTGACCGTGGCGTGGTGTTCACCAAACTTGGCGTGGAGTTCACTACCCTTGACATGGTTTTCATTATCCTTGGTGTGGTGCTCACTACCTTTAGCGTAGTGTTCACTACCCATGGCGTAATATTCACTACTCTTGGCGTGGTGTTCACTTCCCTTGGCTTGGTGTTCACTACCTATGACGTGGTGTTCACTACTTCTAGCGTGGTATTCACTACCCTTGGCGTGATTTTCACTACCCTTGGCGTGGTGTTCACTACCCTTGGCATGGTGTTCACTACCCATGTCGTGGTGTTCACTACCCTTGAAGTGATGTTCACTACTCCTGGCGTGGTGTTCACTACCCTTAGTATGGTGTTCACTACCCTTAGCGTGGTGATCACTAACCTAGGCGTTGTGTTCACTACACTTGGCGTGTTGTTTGCTACCCTTGGCATGGTGTTCATTACCCTTGGCGTGGTGTTCACTACCCTTGACGAGGTGTTCACTACCCACTGGCGTGGGGATCATTACCCTTGGCATGGTGTTCACTACCCTTCATTTGGTGTTCACTACCCTTGGCGTGGTGTTCACTACCCCCAGCGAGGTGTTCACTATCCTTGGCATAGTGTTCACTACCTTTGGCATAGTGTTCACTTCCCTTGGCATGGTGTTCACTACCCTTAGCATGGTTTTCATTACCCTTGACTTGGTCTTCACTACCCTTGGCGTGGTGTTCACTACCCATGGCATGGTGTTCAATACCCATGGCGTCATGTTCACTACCCTTGGCGTGGTGTTCACAACCCTTGACGTGGTATTCACTGAACGTGGCGTGGTGTTCACCAAACTTGGCGTGGAGTTCACTACCCTAGACATGGTTTTCATTATACTTGGTGTGGTGCTCACTACCTTTAGCGTAGTGTTCACTACCCATGGCGTAATATTCACTACTCTTGGCTTGGTGTTCACTTCCCTTGGCTTGGTGTTCACTACCCATGACGTGGTGTTCACTACTTCTAGCGTGGTATTCACTACCCTTGGCGTGATTTTCACTACCCTTGGCGTGGTGTTCACTACCCTTGGCATGGTGTTCACTACCCATGGCGTGGTGTTCACTACCCTTGAGGTGATGTTCACTACTCTTGGCGTGGTGTTCACTACCCTTAGTATGGTGTTCACTACCCTTAGCGTGGTGATCACTAACCTAGGCTTTGTGTTCACTTCACTTGGCGTGTTGTTTGCTACCCTTGGCATGGTGTTCATTACCCTTGGCGTGGTGTTCACTACCTTTGGCGTAGTGTTCACTACCCTTGGCATGGTGTTCACTACCGTTGACGTGGTGTTCACTACCCTTGGCGTGGGGTTCATTACCCTTTGCGTGGTGTTCACTAACCTTGGCTTGGTATTTACTAACCTTGGCGTGGTGTTCACTACCCTTGGCATGGTGTTCACTACCCTTCATTTGGTGTTCACTACCCTTGGCGTAGTGTTCACTACCCCTGGCGAGGTGTTCACTACCCCTCTCGAGGTGTTCAATACCCTTGGCATGGTGTTCACTACCCTTGGCATAGTGTTCACATCCCTTGGCATGGTGTTCACTACCCTTAGTATTGTTTTCACTAACCTTGACGTGGTGTACACTAACCTTGGTGTGGTGTTCACTACTAATGGTATGGTGTTCACTACTCATAGCGTGGTCTTCACTACCCTAGGCGTGGTGTTCACTACCCCTTGTGTGATGTTCACCACCCTTGGCGAGGTGTTCACTACCTTTGGCTTGGTGTTCACTACCATCGCATGGTGTTCTTAACCCTTGGCATGGTGTTCACTACCCTTGGCGTGGTGTTCACTACCACCGACGAGGTGTTCACTACCCTTGGCATTGTGTTCACTACCTTTGGCATAGTGTTCACTTCCCTTGGCATGGTGTTCACTACCCTTAGCATGGTTTTCACTAACCTTGACGTGGTGTTTACTGCCCTTGGCGTGGTGTTCATTACTAATGGCATTGTGTTCACTACCCATGTCGTCACGTTCACTACCCTTGGCGTGGTGTTCACTACCCTTGGCGTTATGTTCATTACTCTTGGCGTGGTGTTCACTACCTTTGGCTTGGTGTTCAATACCATTGGCTTGATGTTCACTACCTTTAGAGTGATGTTCACTACCCTAGGCGTGGTCTTCACTTCCTTTTGCGTGGTGTTCACTACCCCTGGCGTGGTGTTCACCAACCTTGGCGTAGTGTTCACTAGCATTCACATGGTGTTAGGTGTTCACTACACTTGGCGTGGTGTTCATTACCCTTAAAGTGGTGTTCACCACCCTTGACGTCATGTTCACTACCCTTAGCGTGGTGTTCACTACCCATTGCATGGAATTCACTAACCTTGGCATGGTGTTCACCACCCTTGGCGTGGTGTTCACTACCCTTGGCGTGGTGTTCACTTCCCATGGCGTGGTGAACACTACCAATGGTGTGCTGTTTACTACCCTTTGCGTGGTGTTCACTACCCTTGGCGTCATGCTCATTACCCTTGACGTGGTGTTTACTACCCTTGGCTTGGTGTTCACTACCAATGGCTTGGTGTTCACTACCATTGGCGTGGTGTTCACTACCTTTGGGGTGGTGTTCACTACCCACGGCATGGTGTTCACTACCTATGGCGAGGTGTTCACTACCCTTGGTGTGGTGTTCACTATCCATGGCGTTATGTTCACTACCCTTAGCGTGGTGTTCACTACCCTTAGCGTGGTGATCACTAACCTAGGAGTTGTGTTCACTACCCTTAGCGTGGAGTTCGCTACCCTTGGCATGGTGTTCACTACCCTTGGCGTGGTGTTCACTACCCTTGGCGTGGTGTTCACTACCCTTGATGTGGAGTTCACTACCCTTGGCGTGGGGTTCATTACCCTTGGCGTGGTGTTCACTACCCTTGGCATGGTGTTCACTTCCCTTAGCATGGTGTTCACCACCCTTAGCTTGGTATTTACTAACCTTAACGTGTTCATTACCCTTGGCATGGTGTTCACTACCCTTCATTTGGTGTTCACTACCCTTGGTGTGGTGTTCACTACCCCTGGCGAGGTGTTCACTACCCTTGGCATGGGGTTCACTACCCATGGCGTGGTGTTCACTGCCCTTTTCGTTGTGTTCATTTCCCTTGGCGTGGGGCTCATTACTTTTGGCGTGGTTTTCACTACCTTTGGCACGGTGTTCGTTTCCTTTTGCATGGTGTTCACTACCCTTGGCGTGGTGTTCATTACCCTTGACGTGGTGTTCACTACCAGTGGTGTGGTGTTCAGTACCCTTCGCCTGGTGTTCACTACCCTTAGCGTGGTGTTGACTACCCATTGCGTGGTGTTTACTACCCTTTGCATGTTGTTCACTACCCTTTGCGTGGTGTTCCCTACCCTTAGCATGGTGTTCACTACCCATGGCGTAGTGTTCACTACCCTTAGCGTGGTGTTCACTACCCGTGACGTGGTGTTCACTACCCTTGACGTGGTGTTCACTACCTGTGGTGTGGTGTTCTGTACCCTTCGCGTGGTGTTCACTACCTTCAGCGTGGTGTTCACTACTATTGGCGTGATGTTCACTACCCTTGGCATGTTGTTCACTATCCTTCGCGTGGTGTTCCCTACCCTTAGCATGGTGTTCACTACCCATAGCGTAGTGTTCACTACCCTTGGCGTGGTGTTCACTTCCCTTGACGTGGTGTTCACTACCCCTGACATGGAATTCACTACCCTTGACGTGGTGTTCACTACCCTTTGTGTGGTGTTCACTCCCCTTGGCGTGGTGTTCACTACCCTTAGCGTTGTGTTCACTACCCTTATCGTGGTGTTCACTACACTTGGCGTGGTGTTCACTACCCTTAACGTGGTGTTCACTACCCTTGACGACATATTCACTACCCTTGGCATAGTGATCAATACCCTGGGCGTGGTGTTCACTACCCTTTGCGTGGTGTTTACTACCCTTGGCGTGCTGTTCACTACCCTTGGCGTGGTTTTCACTACCCTTGGTGTGGTGTTCACTACCCACGGCATGGTGTTCACTACCCATGGCGTGGCGAGGTGTTCACTACCCTTGGCGTGGTGTTCACTATCCTTGGCGTTATGTTCACTACCCTTGGCGTGGTATTCACTACCTTTGGCTTGGTGTTCAATACCATTGGCTTGATGTTCACTACCCTTGGCGTAATGTTCACTACCCTTAGTGTGGTGTTCACTACCCTTAGCGTGGTGTTCACTACCCTTAGCGTGGTGATCACTAACCTAGGCGTTGTGTTCACTACCCCTGGCGTTGTGTTCGCTACCCTTGGCATGGTGTTCATTACCCTTGGCGTGGTGTTCACTACCCTTGGCGTGGTGTTCACTACCCTTGGCATATTGTTCACTACCCTTGATGTGGTGTTCACTACCCTTGGCGTGGGGTTCATTATCCTTCGCGTGGGGTTCACTACCCTTGGCATGGTGTTCACTTCCCTTAGAATGGTGTTCACTACCCCTAGCTAGGTATTTACTAACCTTAACGTGTTCATTACCCTGGGCATGGTGTTCACTACCCTTCATTTGGTGTTCACTACCCTTGGCGTGGTGTTCACTACCCCTTACGAGGTGTTCACATCCCTTGGCATGGTTTTCACTACCTTTAGCATTGTTTTCACTAACTTTGACGTGGTGTTCACTACCCTTGGCGTGGTGTTCACTACCCATGGCATGGTGTTCACTACATATGGCGTGGTGTTCACTACCCTTGGCGTGGTGTTCACTATCCTTGGCGTTATGTTCACTACCCTTAGCGTGGTGTTCACTACCCCTGAGATGGTTTTCACTACCCTTGGCGTGGCGCTCACTACCCTTTGCGTAATGTTCACTACCCATTATGTAATGTTCACTACTCATGGCATGGTGTTCACTTCCCTTTGTGTGGTGTTCACAAAACCTAGCGTGGTGTTCACTACACTTCGTGTGTTGTTCACTACCCTTCGCGTGGTGTTCACTACCCCTAACATGGTGTTCACTACCCTAAGTGTGGTGTTCACTACCCTTGGCGTGGTGTTCACTACCCCTAGCGTGGTGATCACTACTCTTAGCGTTGTGTTCACTACCCTTGACGTGGTGTTCACTGCCCTTGACGTGGTGTTCACTACCCTTTGCATGGTGTTCATTACCTTTGACGTGGTGTTCACTACCCTTGACATGGTTTGCAATACCCTTGACGTGGTGTTCACTACCCTTTGCGTTGGGTTCATTACCCTTGGCGTGGTGTTCACTACCCTTAGCATAGTGTTCACTTCCTTTGACGTGGTGGTCACTACCTGTGCTGTGGGGCTCAGTACCCTTCGCGTGGTGTTCACTATCCTTAGCGTGGTGTTCAATAATAATGGCGTGGTGTTCACTACCCTTGGCATGTTGTTCACTACCCTTGGCGTGGTGTTCCCTACCCTTAGCATAGTGTTCACTACCCATTGCGTAGTGTTCACTACCCATGGCGTGGTGTTCACTACCCTTGACGTGGTGTTCACTACCCCTGACATGTTGTTCACTACCCTTGACGTGGTGTTCACTACCCTTAGCGTGGTGTTCACTACCCTTAGCGTGGTGATCACTAACCTAGGAGTTGTGTTCACTACCCTTAGCGTGGAGTTCGCTACCCTTGGCATGGTGTTCACTACCCTTGGCGTGGTGTTCACTACCCTTGGCGTGGTGTTCACTACCCTTGATGTGGTGTTCACTACCCTTGGCGTGGGGTTCATTACCCTTGGCGTGGTGTTCACTACCCTTGGCATGGTGTTCACTTCCCTTAGCATGGTGTTCACCACCCTTAGCTTGGTATTTACTAACCTTAACGTGTTCATTACCCTTGGCATGGTGTTCACTACCCTTCATTTGGTGTTCACTACCCTTGGTGTGGTGTTCACTACCCCTGGCGAGGTGTTCACTACCCTTGGCATGGGGTTCACTACCCATGGCGTGGTGTTCACTGCCCTTGGCGTTGTGTTCATTTCCCTTGGCGTGGGGCTCATTACTTTTGGGGTGGTTTTCACTACCTTTGGCACGGTGTTCGTTTCCTTTTGCATGGTGTTCACTACCCTTGGCGTGGTGTTCATTACCCTTGACGTGGTGTTCACTACCAGTGGTGTGGTGTTCAGTACCCTTCGCCTGGTGTTCACTACCCTTAGCGTGGTGTTGACTACCCATTGCGTGGTGTTTACTACCCTTTGCATGTTGTTCACTACCCTTTGCGTGGTGTTCCCTACCCTTAGCATGGTGTTCACTACCCATGGCGTAGTGTTCACTACCCTTAGCGTGGTGTTCACTACCCGTGACGTGGTGTTCACTACCCTTGACGTGGTGTTCACTACCTGTGGTGTGGTGTTCTGTACCCTTCGCGTGGTGTTCACTACCTTCAGCGTGGTGTTCATTACTATTGGCGTGATGTTCACTACCCTTGGCATGTTGTTCACTATCCTTCGCGTGGTGTTCCCTACCCTTAGCATGGTGTTCACTACCCATAGCGTAGTGTTCACTACCCTTGGCGTGGTGTTCACTTCCCTTGACGTGGTGTTCACTACCCCTGACATGGAATTCCCTACCCTTGACGTGGTGTTCACTACCCTTTGTGTGGTGTTCACTCCCCTTGGCGTGGTGTTCACTACCCTTAGCGTTGTGTTCACTACCCTTATCGTGGTGTTCACTACACTTGGCGTGGTGTTCACTACCCTTAACGTGGTGTTCACTACCCTTGACGACATATTCACTACCCTTGGCATAGTGATCAATACCCTGGGCGTGGTGTTCACTACCCTTTGCGTGGTGTTTACTACCCTTGGCGTGCTGTTCACTACCCTTGGCGTGGTTTTCACTACCCTTGGTGTGGTGTTCACTACCCACGGCATGGTGTTCACTACCCATGGCGTGGCGAGGTGTTCACTATCCTTGGCGTGGTGTTCACTATCCTTGGCGTTATGTTCACTACCCTTGGCGTGGTATTCACTACCTTTGGCTTGGTGTTCAATACCATTGGCTTGATGTTCACTACCCTTGGCGTAATGTTCACTACCCTTAGTGTGGTGTTCACTACCCTTAGCGTGGTGTTCACTACCCTTAGCGTGGTGATCACTAACCTAGGCGTTGTGTTCACTACCCCTGGCGTTGTGTTCGCTACCCTTGGCATGGTGTTCATTACCCTTGGCGTGGTGTTCACTACCCTTGGCGTGGTGTTCACTACCCTTGGCATATTGTTCACTACCCTTGATGTGGTGTTCACTACCCTTGGCGTGGGGTTCATTATCCTTGGCGTGGGGTTCACTACCCTTGGCATGGTGTTCACTTCCCTTAGAATGGTGTTCACTACCCCTAGCTAGGTATTTACTAACCTTAACGTGTTCATTACCCTGGGCATGGTGTTCACTACCCTTCATTTGGTGTTCACTACCCTTGGCGTGGTGTTCACTACCGCTTACGAGGTGTTCACATCCCTTGGCATGGTTTTCACTACCTTTAGCATTGTTTTCACTAACCTTGACGTGGTGTTCACTACCCTTGGCGTGGTGTTCACTACCCATGGCATGGTGTTCACTACATATGGCGTGGTGTTCAATACCCTTGGCGTGGTGTTCACTATCCTTGGCGTTATGTTCACTACCCTTAGCGTGGTGTTCACTACCCCTGAGATGGTTTTCACTACCCTTGGCGTGGCGCTCACTACCCTTTGCGTAATGTTCACTACCCATTATGTAATGTTCACTACTCATGGCATGGTGTTCACTTCCCTTTGTGTGGTGTTCACAAAACCTAGCGTGGTGTTCACTACACTTCGTGTGTTGTTCACTACCCTTCGCGTGGTGTTCACTACACCTAACATGGTGTTCACTACCCTAAGTGTGGTGTTCACTACCCTTGGCGTGGTGTTCACTACCCCTAGCGTGGTGATCACTACTCCTAGCGTTGTGTTCACTACCCTTGACGTGGTGTTCACTGCCCTTGACGTGGTGTTCACTACCCTTTGCATGGTGTTCATTACCTTTGACGTGGTGTTCACTACCCTTGACATGGTTTTCATTACCCTTGGCGTGGTGTTCACTACCCTTAGCATAGTGTTCACTTCCTTTGACGTGGTGGTCACTACCTGTGCTGTGGGGCTCAGTACCCTTCGCGTGGTGTTCACTATCCTTAGCGTGGTGTTCAATAATAATGGCGTGGTGTTCACTACCCTTGGCATGTTGTTCACTACCCTTGGCGTGGTGTTCCCTACCCTTAGCATAGTGTTCACTACCCATTGCCTAGTGTTCACTACCCATGGCGTGGTGTTCACTACCCTTGACGTGGTGTTCACTACCCCTGACATGTTGTTCACTACCCTTGACGTGGTGTTCACTACCCTTTGTGTGGTGTTCACTCCCCTTGGCGTGGTGTTCACTACCCTTAGCGTTGTGTTCACTACCCTTGGCGTCATATTGACTACCCTTGGCGTGGTGTTCACTACCCTTAGCTTGGTGTTCACTTCCCTTGGCTTGGTGTTTACTACCCTTGGCATTGAGTTCACTACCCTTAGCGTGGTGTTCACTACCCTTGGCGTGGTCTTCACTACCCTTGGCGTGGTCTTCACTACCCTTGGCGTGGTGTTCAGTACCCTTGGCATGGTATTCACTACCCTTCGGGGGGTGTTCACTACCCCTGACGTGGTGTTCACTAATCTTGACGTGGTGTTTACTACCCTGAGCGTGTTGTTCACTACCCTTGGCGTGGTGTTCACTACCCTTGGCTTGGTATTCACTGAACGTGGCGTGGTGTTCACTAGCCATGGCATGGTGTTCACTACCCATGGCGTGGTGTTCACTACCCTTTGCATGGTGTTCACTACCTTTGGCTTGGTGTTTAATACCATTGGCTTGATATTCACTACCCTTGGCGTGGTGTTCACTACCCTTGGCGTAATGTTCACTACTCTTGGAGTGGTGTTCACTTCCCATTGTGTGGTGTTCACTACTCTTAGAGTGGTGTTCACTACCTTTCGTGTGTTGTTCACTACCCTTGGCGTGGTGTTCACTACCCCAAACGTGGTGTTCACTACCCTTAGTGTGGTGTTCACCACCCTTGGCGTGGTGCTCACTTCCCTTAGCGTGGTGATCACTTCCGTTGGCTTTATGTTCACTACCCTTTGCGTGGTGTTCACTACCCTTTTCATGGTGTTCACTACCCTTGACGTGGTGTTCACTACCCTTGGCGTGGGGTTCATTACTTTTGGCGTGGTGTTCACTACCTTTGGCATGGTGTTCATTTCCCTTTGCATGGTGTTCACTACCTTTAACGTGGTGTTCATTACCCTTGACGTGGTGTTCACTACCCTTAGCGTGGTGTTTACTACCCATTGCGTGGTGTTCACTACCCTTTGCATGTTGTTCACTACCCTTTGCGTTGTGTTCCCTACCCCTAGCATGGTGTTCACTACCCATGGCGTAGTGTTCACTACCCTTGACGTGGTGTTCAATACCTGTGGTGTGGTGTTCAGTACCATTCGCGTGGTGTTCACTACCCTTGACGTGGTGTTCACTACCCTTGGCGTGGGGTTCATTACTTTTGGCGTGGTGTTCACTACCTTTGGCATGGTGTTCATTTCCCTTTGCATGGTGTTCACTACCCTTGGCATGTTGTTCACTACCCTTGGCGTGGTGTTTCTCACCCTTAGCATGGTGGTGACTGCCGATGGCGTAGTGTTCACACTCCTTGGCGTGGTGTTCACTACCCTTGACGTGGTGTTCACTACCCCTGACATGGTGTTCACTACCCTTAGCGTTGTGTTCACTACCCTTAGCGTGGTGTTCACTACACTTGGCGT
The DNA here is from genome assembly GCF_040958095.1 of Procambarus clarkii. Classification (NCBI taxonomy): domain Eukaryota; kingdom Metazoa; phylum Arthropoda; class Malacostraca; order Decapoda; family Cambaridae; genus Procambarus; species Procambarus clarkii. The sequence goes on along the minus strand of NC_091203.1, from coordinate 9,236,998 downwards.
GGTGTTCACTACCCTTAACGTGGTGTTCACTACCCTCTGTGTGGTGTTCACTCCCCTTGGCGTGGTGTTCACTACCCTTAGCGTTGTGTTCACTACCCTTAGCGTGGTGTTCACTACACTTGGCGTGGTGTTCACTACCCTTAACGTGGTGTTCACTACCCTTGACGACATGTTCACTGCCCTTGGCGTGGTGTTCACTACCCTTGGCGTGGAGTTCATTACCCTTGGCATAGTGTTCACCACCCTTAGCGTGGTGTTCACTACCCTTGGCGTGGTGTTCATTACCCTTAGCTTGGTGTTCACTACCCTTGGCTTGGTGTTCACTACCATTGGCATGGTGTTCACTACCCTTGGCATGGTGTTCACTACCCTTAGTGTGGTGTTCACTACCCTTGGCGTGGTCTTCACTACCCTTGGCGTGGTCTTCACTACCCTCAGCGTGGTGTTCACTACCATTGGCAAGGTGTTCACTACCTTTGGCATGGTGTTCACTACCCTTCGGGTGGTGTTCACGACCCCTGGCGTGGTGATCACTACTCTTGACGTGGTGTTTACTACCTTGGGCGTGGTGTTCACTACCCTTGGCGTGGTGTTCACTACCCTTGGCGTGGTGTTCACTACCCTTGGCTTGGTATTCACTGAACGTGGCGTGGTGTTCACTACCCATGGCATGGTGTTCACTACGCATGGCGTGGTGTTCACTACCCTTGGCGTGGTGTTCACTATCCTTGGCGTTATGTTCACTACCCTTGGCGTGCTGTTCACTACCTTTGGCTTGGTGTTCAATACCATTGGCTTGATGTTCACTACCTTTGGCATGGTGTTCACTACCCTTGGGGTGGTGTTCACTACCCTTGGCGTAATGTTCACTATTCTTGGCGTGGTGTTCACTTCCCATTGTGTTGTGTTCACTACTCTTAGCGTGGTGTTCACTACCCTTCGTGTTTTGTTCACTACCCTTGGCGTGGTGTTCACTACCCCAAACGTGGTGTTCAATACCCTTAGTGTGGTGTTCACTACCCTTGGCGTGGTGTTCACTACCCTTAGCGTGGAGATCACTACCGTTGGCGTTGTGTTCACTACCCTTGGCGTGGTGTTCACTACCCTTTGCATAGTGTTCACTACCCTTGACGTGGTGTTCACTACCCTTGGCGTGGGGTTCATTACTTTTGGCGTGGTGTTCACTACCTTTGGCATGGTGTTCGTTTCCCTTTGCATGGTGTTCACTACCCTTGGCGTGGTGTTCATTACCCTTGACGTGGTGTTCACTACCAGTGGTGTAGTGTTCAGTACCCTTCGCCTGGTGTTCACTACCCTTAGCGTGGTGTTCACTACCCTTTGCGTGGTGTTCACTACCCTTTGCATGTTGTTCACTACCCTTTGCGTGGTGTTCCCTACCCTTAGCATGGTGTTCACTACCCATAGCGTAGTGTTCACTACCCTTAGCGTGGTGTTCACTACCCGTGACGTGGTGTTCACTACCCGTGACGTTGTGTTCACTACCCTTGACGTGGTGTTCACTACCTGTGGTGTGGTGTTCAGTACCTTTCGCGTGGTGTTCACTACCTTCAGCGTGCTGTTCACTACTATTGGCGTGATGTTCACTTCCCTTGGCATGTTGTTCACTATCCTTGGCGTGGTGTTCCCTACCCTTAGCATGGTGTTCACTACCCATAGCGTAGTGTTCACTACCCTTGGTGTGTGTTCACTTCCCTTGACGTGGTGTTCACTACCCCTGACATGGTATTCACTACCCTTGACGTGGTGTTCACTACCCTTTGTGTGGTGTTCACTCCCCTTGGCGTGGTGTTCACTACCCTTAGCGTTGTGTTCACTACCCTTGACGTGGTGTTCACTACACTTGGCGCGGTGTTCACTACCCTTAACGTGGTGTTCACTACCCTTGACGACATGTTCACTACCCTTGGCATAGTGATCAATACCCTGGGCGTGGTGTTCACTACCCTTTGCGTGGTGTTCACTACCCTTGGCGTGCTGTTCACTACCCTTGCCGTGGTGTTCACTACCCTTGGTGTGGTGTTCACTACCCACGGCATGGTGTTCACTACCCATGGCGAGGTGTTCACTACCCTTGGCGTGGTGTTCACTATCCTTGGCGTTATGTTCACTACCCTTGGCGTGGTATTCATTACCTTTGGATTGGTGTTCAATACCATTGGCTTGATGTTCACTACCCTTGGCGTGATGTTCACTACCCTTAGTGTGGTGTTCACTACCCTTAGCGTGGTGTTCACTACCCTTAGCGTGGTGATCACTAACCTAGGCGTTGTGTTCACTACCCCTGGCATGGTGTTCGCTACCCTTGGCATGGTGTTCATTACCCTTGGCGTGGTGTTCACTACCCTTGGCGTGGTGTTCACTACCCTTGGCATGGTGTTCACTACCCTTGATGTGGTGTTTACAACCCTTGGCGTGGGGTTAATTACCCTTGGCGTGGTGTTCACTACCCTTGGCATGGTGTTCACTTCCCTTAGCATGGTGTTCACTACCCTTAGCTTGGTATTTACTAACCTTAACGTGTTCATTACCCTGTGCATGGTTTTCACTACCCTTCATTTGGTGTTCACTACCCTTAACGTGGTGTTCACTACCCCTGGCGAGGTGTTCACTACCCTTGGCATGGTGTTCCCTACTCTTTGCATAGTGTTCACATCCCTTGGCATCGTTTTCACTACCTTTATCATTGTTTTCACTAATCTTGACGAGGTGTTCACTACCCTTGGCGTGGTGTTCACTATCCTTGGCGTTATGTTCACTACCCTTGGCGTGGTGTTCACTACCATTGGCTTGATGTTCACTACCCTTGGCGTGATGTTCACTACCCTTTACGTGTTCTTCACTACCCTTGGTGTGGTTTTCACTACCCCTGGCGTGGTTTTCACCACCCTTGGCGTGGTGTTCAGAACCTTTGGCTTGGTGTTCACTACCCTTGGCATGGTGTTCACTACCCTTGGCGTGGTGTTCACTACCCCTGGCGTGGTGTTCACTACCCTTGACGTGGTGTTCACTACCCTTAACGTCATGCTCACTACCCTTGGCGTGGTGTTCACTACCCTTAACGTGGTGTTCACTACCCTTGACGTCATGTTCATTACCCTTGGCGTGGAGTTCACTTCCCATGGCATGGTGTTCGCTACTAATGGCCTGGTTTTCACTACCCTTGGCGTGGTGCTCACTACCCACGGCGTCGTGTTGACTACCCTTGGCGTGGTGTTCATTACGCTTAGCTTGGTGTTCACTACCCTTAGCGTGGTGTTCCCGACCCCTGGCGTGGTGTTCACTACTCTTGACGTGGTGTTTACTACCCTTGGCGTGTTGTTCACTACCCTTGGCGTTTTATTCACTAAACGTGGCGTGGTGTTCACTGCCCATTTTTGATTAACACGTAATTAATTGCAAATTAAAATTAAAAACTTCATTTTAAATCAACTATTTGTACCTCGTTAAAATAGTGAGGAAGATATTGATTAGGAGAGAATTTCTGCTTTTATTGCATATTTCGACGTGTCAACCAGATTAGAGCAGTTATACGAATTCAGAAAAAAACGGAAATTCAGGAACATTTTAGGTAATTATAAAGAAAACTCATTGATTTTTATCATTTGAATTGAAAACATCGTTTTCACATGCCTTTTTAATGATCAAAATGATACGCAACCTCGCTCTATAATTTTAAGTAAAAATCCTCGAATTTGATATTATAGTGACTTTTTTCACGTTTTCCATGTAGGGTGATTTTAGGTAAAAATGTTCGAAATTTCTAATATTTTGATTCTACTTCATTTTGTCTCTCTATTTGTGATTTGGCCAAAAATCTCAACATTTCACATAATATTGCGTTTTTAAGCAAGTTTTCTTGCATTGTGCCTTGTACATAAAATCATCGAATTTAGCAATATTTTGAGGTTTTTCATCGTTGTTTCCTTTATGAGATTTCATCCAAATATCAACGGTTTAGGCCATATTTGGCCGTTTTTCCACGTTTTCAAGCATTTTCGGTTTATTGCCATTAATTCCTGAAATTTACGATAAATATGATGCAAACACGTAATGAATTTCAAAAACCCTTAAATCTTTGATTTTCAATCAACTATTTGTACCTTGTTAAAATAGTGAGTCAAATATTGATTAAGAGAGATTTTCTGTTTTTATTGCATATTTCGACGTTTCAGCCGGATTAGAGCAGTTTTCGAGTACCTCATCTCTCAGTAATATAAACGGAAATTCAGAAACATCTTAGTTAATTCTAAAGAAAAAACAAAGATTTTTATCATTTGAATTGGAAACAACGTTTTCATATGTTTTTTAATTATCAAAATAATTCGCAACCTCGCTCTATGATTTGATGTAAAAATCCTCGAAATTGGTATTATAGTGACTTTTTTCACGTTTTCATGTTGGGTGATTTTAGGTAAAAATGTTCGAATTTACTAATATTTTGATACTACTTCATGTTGTCCCACTATATGTGATTTTGCCTATAAATCTCAGAATTTCATATAATATTGCGTTTTTAAGCAAGTTTTCTTGCATTGTGCTTTGTACAAAAAATCATCGAATTTAGCAAAACTTTGAGGTTTTTCGTCGTTGTTTCCTTTATGAGATTTCATCCAAATATCAACGATTTCGGCAATATTTAGCCGTTTTTTCCGCGTTTTCAAGCCTTTTCGGTTTATTGCCATTAATTCAATAAATTTACTTTAAATATGATGCAAACACGTAATTAATTGCAAATTAAAATGAAATACTTAATTTTTAATCAACTATTTGTACCTCGTTAAAATAGTGAGTAAGATATTGATTAGGAGAGATTTTCGGTTATTATTGTATATTTCGACGTTTCAGCCGGATTAAAGCGGTTTTACGAGTACCTCTTCTTTCGGTAATATAAACGGAAATTCAGGAACATTTTAGGTAATTCTAAAGAAAACACATTGACTTTTATCGTTTGAATTGGAAACAACGTTTCCATATGCCTTTTCAATTATCAAAATAATACGCAACCTCGCTCTATGATTTTATGTAAAAATCTTCAAATTTGGTATTATAAGGACTTTTTTCACGTTTTTCATGTAGAGTGATTTTAGCTAAAAATGTTCGAACTTACTAATATTTTGATACTACTTCATGTTGTCCCACTATATGTGATTTTGCCTACAAATCTCAGAATTTCACATGATATTGCGTTTTTAAGTAAGTTTTCTTGCATTGTGCCTTGTACATAAAATCATCGAATTTAGCAAAACTTTGAGATTTTTCATCGTTGTTTCCTTTATGAGATTTCATCCAAATATCAACGATTTAGGCAATATTTTGCCGTTTTTTTCCGCGTTTTCAAGCCATTTCGGTTTATTGCTATTAATTCAATAAATTTACGTTAAATATGATGCAATATGATGCGATGGAGGGAGCCGGTCGGCCGAGCGGACAGCACGCTGGACTTGTGATCCTGTGGTCCTGGGTTCGATCCCAGGCGCCGGCGAGAAACAATGGGCAGAGTTTCTTTCACCCTATGCCCCTGTTACCTAGCAGTAAATTAGGTCAACCCGTTCTCGCAAATTCGTAAAGTCAATATTGACTTATCAACTACGTGCATAGGTGATTTACTAAACATAATAGATACCCCTAAAAAGATTCATAGAAAACACCGACCTTACCTAACCTTGTTAGTATCTTAAGATAAGCATCTTATTGCTTCGTATTTACAATTATTACTTAACCTATACCTATTATAGGTTAGGTAATAATTGTAATTACGAAACAATAAGATGCTTATCTTAAGATACTAACAAGGTTAGGTAAGGTCGGTGTTTTCTATGAATCTTTTTAAGGGTATCTATTATGTTAAGTATGTCACCTATGCACATATTTAATAAGTCAATATTGACTTATTAAATTTGCGAGAACGGGTTGTTAGGTACCTGGGTGTTAGTCAGCTGCCACGGGCTGCTTCCTGGGGGTAGAGGCCTGGTCGAGAACCGGGCCGCGGGGACACTAAAAGCCCCGAAATCATCTCAAGATAAGATAACACGTAATTAATTGCAAATTAAAATTAAATACTTCATTTTAAATCAACTATTTGTACCTCGTTAAAATAGTGAGTAAGATATTGATTAGGAGAGATTTTCTGTTTTAATTGTATATTTCGACGTTTCAGCCGGATTAAAGGCTGAAACGGTAATATAAACGGAAATTCAGGAACATTTTAGGTAATTCTAAAGAAAACACACTGATTTTTATCATTTGAATTGGAAACATCGTTTCCATATGCCTTTTTAATTATCAAAATAATAACCAACCTCACTCTATGATTTTATGTAAAAATTTTCGAATTTGGTATTATATTAATTTTTTCACGTTTTTCATGTTGAGTGATTTTAGGTAAAAATTTTCGAATTTACTAATATTTTGATACTACTTCATGTTGTCCCACTATATGTGATTTGGCTAACAAATCTCAGAATTTCACATAATATTGCGTTTTTAAGCAAATTTTCTTGCATTGTGCTTTGTGCTTAATATCATCGAATTTTGAGGTTTTTGAGGTTTTTGAGGTTTTGAGGTTTTTCATCGTTGTTTCCTTTATGAGATTTCATCTAAATATCAACGATTTAGGCCATATTTGCTGTTTTTCCACGTTTTCAAGCATTTTCGGTTTATTGCCGAAATTCATTAAATTTACGATAAATATGAAGCAAACACGTAATGAATTGCAAAAAACCCTTAAATATTTGATTTTCAATCAACTATTTGTACCTTGTTAAAATAGTGAGTCAAATATTGATTAAGAGAGATATTCTTGGCATATTATATCTTTTCAGTAATTGGCATATTTTCGGTGTAAAAAGTCGTAATTTCAAACTGCGAATACAAGCAGAGAGCCAGAATTTGGCTCCAAATTATGCCTCATGGGTCGAATTTGTGACGTTCGGGATATATTGAAAACTGCAGGGAGGGTTTTGGCAAAATGTGATTCATCGACGCTTTCTGTAGTTGGCATATTTTCGGTATAAAACGTCGTAATTTCAAACTGCGAATACGTGCAGAAAGCCAGAATTTGTCTCCAAAATATGGCTCAATGGTCGAATTTAGGATGTTTGAGATATTTTGAAAACTGCAGAGGGGGTTTGGACAAAAACAGTGTCCGTGGTGTAGTGGTAAGACACTCGCCTGGCGTTCCGCGAGCGCTATGTCATGGGTTCGTAACCTGGCCGGGGAGGATTTACTGGGCGCAATTCGTTAACTGTAGCCTCTGTTTAACGCAACAGTATAATGTGTACTTGGATGAAAAAGCGATTCTTCGCGGCAGGGGATCGCATTCCAGGGACCTGCCCGGAACGCAATATTTGTTTATAAACAGGCTGGTTTATAAACGAAAATAGCGAAAAAGCTTTATTTGGCTCCAAAATGTGGCTCAAGGGTCGAATTTGGGATGTTTGGGATATTTTGAAAACTGTAAGTGGGTTTGGGCAAAAAGTGACCCATCGCCGTTCTCACTAATTGGCATATTTTCGGTATAAAGAATCATAATTTCAAACTGCGAATACGTGTAGAGAGCCAGAATTTGGCTCCAAAATATGGCTCAAGCGTTGAATTTTGGATGTTTGGGATACTTTGAAAACTGCAGGGAGGGTTTGGGCAAAATGTGATCCATCGACGCTCTCAGTAATTGGCATATTTTCGGTATAAAAAGTCGTAATTTCAAACTGCGAATACGTGCAGAGAGCCAGAATTTGACTCCAAAATATGGCTTGAGGGTCGAATTTGGGATGTTTGGGATATTTTGAAAACTGCGGAGAGTGTTTAGGCAAAATGTGATCAATCGCCGCTTTCAGTAATTGGCATATTTTCGGTAAAAAAAGTCGTAATTTCAAACTGCGAATACGTGCAAAGAGCCAGAATTTGGCTCCAAAATATGGCTCAAGGGTCGAATTTGGGATGTTTGGGATATTTTGAAAACTGTAAATGGGTTTAGTCAAAATGTGACCCATCGCCGCTCACAGTAATTGGCATATTTTCGGTGTAAAAAGTCGTAATTTCAAACTGCGAATACGTGCAGAGAGATAGAATTTTGCTCCAAAATATGGCTCAAGCGTCTAATTTGGGATGTTTGGGATATTTTAAAAACTGCAAGGAGGGTTTGGGCAAAACATGATCCATCAGCGCTTCCAGTAATTTGCATATTTTCAGTATAAAATGTCTTAATTTCAAACTGCGAATACGTGCAGAGAGCCAGATTTTCGCTCCAAAATATGGCTCAAGCGTCTAATTTGGGATGTTTGGGATATTTTGAAAACTGCAAGGAGGGTTTGGGCAAAACATGATCCATCAGCGCTTTCAGTAATTGGCATATTTTCAGTATAAAATGTCTTAATTTCAAACTGCGAATACGTGCAGAGAGGCAAAATTTGGCTCCAAAATATGACTTGAGGGTCGATTTTGGTATGTTTAGGATATGTTGAAAACTGAAGGGGGGGGTTTGGGCAAAATGTGACCCATCGCGGCTCTCAGTAATTGGCGTATTTTCGGTATAAAAAGTCTTAATTTCAAACTGCGAATAGGTGCTGAGAGCCGTAATTTGGCTCCAAAATATGGCTAAAGGGTCGAATTTGGGATGTTTGGGATATTTTGAAAACTGTAAGTGGGTTTGGGCAAAATGTGACCGATCGCCGCTCTCAGTAATTGGCATATTTTCGGTATAAAAATTCGTAATTTCAAACTGAAAATACGACTATATAGCCAGATTTTGGCTCCAAAATATGGCTCAAGTGTCGAATTTGGGATGTTTGGGATATTTTGAACACTGCAGTGGGGGGGGGGGGGGGGGGAGTTTGGGCAAAATGTGACCCATCGCTGCTCTCAGTAATTTGCATATTTACGGTATAAAAAGTCGTAATTTCAAACTGAGAATACGACTATAGAGCCAGATTTTGGCACCAAAATATGGCTCAAGGGTCGAATTTTGGGATGTTGGGATATTTTGAAAACTGTAAGTGGGTTTGGGCAAAATGTGACCCATCACCGCTCTCAGTAATTGGCATATTTTCGGTATAAAAAGTCGTAATTTCAAACTGCGAATACGTGCAGAGAGCCAGAATTTTGCTCCAAAATATGGCTCAAGCGTCGAATTTGGGATGTTTGGGATATTTTGAAAACTGTAAAGAGGGTTTGGGCAAAATGTGTCCATCGCCGCTTTCAGTAATTGGCATATTTTCAGTATAAAATGTCTTAAGGGGGCATATCAGTATAAATTAAAAGTTCTTCAATTTGCTTATAAATTTTTTTATGAAATGGTTATAGAAAGGGCTGCAACTTGTCCAAGTTTCACAATCACACCCTAAACAGAAAAGGAGAAAAAAAAATACACAACGTATTATGCAACGAATGTTCAACATTCTCAAATAATCTCAGGGAACACATGTGTCAACTAAAATGTCTACTATGTGCTGTAGAAGCACAAACTCTTGTAATAATTGTAATATGTATGTGCAATATATTTATATGTAAATTTTTTTTTTTTTTTCTTTTTTTTTTTCTTTTTTTTTATGGCCAATTTTTGTTCTCGTTTGTTATCAAGGGATTTGCATGAAACTTGCACAACTTGCTCAATGGATGCCTATCTGCAAGGGTGCCAATTATGAACGAAATCTGTCAAAGTCAAGCTCAGTTACAGGTGGCCGAACTTGGATCTTTATTTTACTCTGGAAAGGAATTTACACCTTCAAAGTACTTCAGAGCTTTCATTTATTAATCAATTTACATACAAATTACACCTTATATGTAGAGTTTGTGCTTCTACAAACCTATTGAGACATTTTAGTCCCAAGTCCATTTGTTGATTTTATAAAAATTTATAAACATTATATATTGCATATTTTTGAAAGGGTAACTTTGAATAATTATATTATTGCACTAATCACTTTTTTGATAAAACTGATCACTACAATCCTTTATGTGCTAAATTTAATATCTGAGTGTTATAGAAATGATTTTAGTTGACACATGTGTTCCCTGAAACTATTTGAAAAAGTTGAAAATTCGTTGCATAATACGTTGTGTATTTTTTTTCTCCTTTTCTGTTTAGGGTGTGATGCTGAAACTTGGACCAGTTGCAGCCCTTTCTATAACCATTTCATAAATAAATTTATAAACAAATTGAACAATTTTTACGAAACTTGTAATAAGCCCCCTTAATTTCAAACTGCGAATACGTGCAGAGAGCCAGATTTTGGCTACAAAATATAGCTCAAGGGTCGAATTTGGGATGTTTGGGATATTTTGAACACTGCAGTGGGGGGGGGGGGGGGAGTTTGGGCAAAATGTGACCCATCGCTGCTCTCAGTAATTGGCATATTTACGGTATAAAGAGTCGTAATTTCAATCTGCGGATACCTGCAGAGAGCCAGAATTTGGCTCCAAAATAATGCTCAAGCGTCGAATTTGGGATGTTTGGGATATTTTGAAAACTGCAGGGGGGTTTGGGCGAAATGTGACTTATCGCCGCTCTCAGTAATTAGCATATTTTCAGTATAAAAATTCATAATTTCAAACAGCGAATACGTGTAGAGAGCCAGAACTTAGCTCCAAAATATGACTCAAGCGTTGAATTGTGGATGTTTGGGATATTTTGAAAACTGCAGAGAGAGTTTGGGTAAAATGTGATCCATCGCCGCTCTCAGTAATTGGCATATTTTCGATATAAAAAGTCGTAATTTCAAACTGCGAATACGTGCTGAGAGCCAGAATTTGGCTCCAAAATATGACTCAAGCGTCGAATTTGGGATGTTTGGCGTATTTTGAAAACTGCAGGGAGTGTTTGGTCAAAATGTGATCAATCGCCGCTTTCAGGAAATGGCATATTTTCAGAAAAATAAGTCGTATTTTCAAACTGCGAATACGTGCAGATAGCCAGAATTTGGTTCCAAAATATGGCTCAAGGGTCGAATTTGGGACGTTTGGGGTATTTTGAAAACTGTAAGTGGGTTTGGGCAAAATGTGACCCATCGCCGCTCTCAGTAATTGACATATTTTCGGAATAAAAATTCGTAATTTCAAACTGCGAATACGCTCAGAGAGCCAGAATTTTGCTCCAAAATATGGCTCAAGCGTCTAATTTGGGATGTTTGGGATATTTTGAAAACTGTAGGGAGGGTTTGGGCAAAACGTGATCCATCGGCGCTTAAATAATTGGCATATTTTCGGTATAAAATGTCGTAATTTCTAACTGCGAATACGTGCAGAGAGCCAGATTTTGGCTCCAAAAATATGGCTCAAGAGTTCAAGTTGAGATGTTTGGGATATTTTGAACACTGCAGGGGGGGGGGGTTTGGGCAAAATGTTATCCATCGCCGCTTTATGTAATTGGCATATTTTCAGTATAAAAATTCGTAATTTCAAACTGTGAATACGTGCAGAGAGCCAAAATTTGGCTCCAAAATATGGCTTGAGGGTCGATTTTGGGATGTTTGGGATATTTTGAAAACTGCAGGACGGTTTAGGAAAAATGTGACCCATCGCTGCTCTCAGTAGTTGGCGTATTTTCAGTTTAAAAATTCTTAATTTCAAACTGCAAATACGTGCTAAGAGCCAGAATTTGGCTACAAAATATGGCTCAAGAGTCGAATTTGGGATGTTTGGGATATTTGGAAAACTGCAGGGTGGGTTTGGGCAAAATGTGACCCATCGCTGCTCTCAGTAGTTGTCATATTTTCAACTACATATGTAGTTGTATAAAAAGTCGTAATTTCAAACTGAGAATACGACTATAGAGCCAGATTTTGGCTCCAAAATATGGCTCAAGGGTCGTATTTGGGATGTTTGGGATATTTTGAACACTGCAGTGGGGGGGGGGGGGGAGTTTGGGCAAAATGTGACCCATCGCCGCTCTCAGTAATTGGCATATTTACGGTATAAAAACTCGTAATTTCAAACTTCGGATACGTGCAGAGAGCCAGAATTTGGCTCCAAAATAATGCTCAAGCGTCGAATTTGGGGTGTTTGGGATATTTTGAAAACTGCAGGGAGGGTTTGGGTCAAAATGTGATCCATCGACGCTTTTAGTAATTGGCATATTTTCGGTATAAAAAGTCCTAATTTCAAACTGCGAATACGAAAGCCAGAATTTAGCTCTAAAATATGGCTCAAGGGTTGAATTTGAGATGTTTGGGATATTTTGAAAACTGCAGGGGGGGTTTGGGCGAAATATAACATATCGCCGCGGTCAGTAATTGGCGTATTTTCGGTATAAAAAGTCATAATTTCAAACTGCGAATACGTGTAGAGAGATAGAATTTGGCTCCAAAATATGGCTGAAGCGTTGAATTATGGATGTTTAGGATATTTTGAAAACTGTAGGGAGGGTTCGGGCAAAATGTGATCCATCGGCGTTTTCAGTAATTGGCATATTTTCGGTATAAACTTTCGTAATTTCAAACTGCGAATACTTGCAGAGAGCCAGATTTTGTCTCCAAAATTTGGCTCAAGGGTCGAATTTGGGATGTTTGAGATATTTTGAACACTGCCTGGGGGGTTTGGGCAAAATGTGATCCATCGTCGCTTTAAGTAATTGGCATATTTTCAGTATAAAAAGTCGTAATTTCAAACTGCGAATACGTGCAGAGAGCCAAAATTTGGCTCCAAAATATGGCTTGAGAGTCGATTTTGGGATGTTTGGGATATTTTGAAAACTGCAGGGGGGGTTTGGGCAAAATGTGACCAATCGCCGCTCTCAGCAATGGGCGTATTTTCGGTATAAAAAGTCTTAATTTCAAACTGCGAATAAGTGCTGAGAGCCAAAATTTGGCTTCAAAATATAGCTCAAGCGTCGAATTTGGAATGTTTGGGATATTTTAAAAACTGCAGGGAGGGGTTAGGTGAAAATGTGATCCATCGCCGCCTTTCGTAATTGGCATATTTTCGGCAGAAAAAATCCTAATTTCAAACTGCGAATACGTGCAGAGAGACAGATTTTGGCTCCAAAATAAGACTCAATGGTCGAATTTGGGATGTTTGGGATATTTTGAACACTGCAGTGGGGGGGGGGGGGTGTTTGGGCAAAATGTGACCCATTGCCGCTCTCAGTAAATAGCATATTTACGGTTTAAAAAGTCGTAATTTCAAACTGCGGATACGTGCAGAGAGCCAGAAATTGGTTCCAAAATAATACTCAAGCGTCGAATTTGGGATGTTTGGGATATTTTGAAAACTGCAGGGAGGGGTTAGGTGAAAATGTGATCCATCGCCGCTTTCGTAATTGGCATATTTTCGGCAGAAAAAATCCTAATTTCAAACTGCGAATACGTGCAGAAAGCCAAAATTTGGCTCTAAAATATTGCTCAAGGGTGTAATTTGGGATGTTTAGGATATTTTGAAAACTGCAGGGGGGTTTGGGCGAAATGTGACTTATCGCCGCTCTCAGTAACTGGCATATTTTCAAAATAAAAATTCATAATTTCAAACTGCGAACACGTGTAGAGAGCCAGAATTTGGCTCCAAAATATGGCTCAAGCGTTGAATTGTGGATGTTTGGGATATTTTGAAAACTGCAGAGAAGGGTTGGGTCAAAATGTGATCCATCGACGCTTTTAGTAATTGGCATATTTTCGGTATAAAAAGTCCTATTTTCAAACTGCGAATACGTGCAGAAAGCCAGAATTTGGCTCTAAAATATGGCTCAAGGGTTGAATTTGGGATGTTTGGGATATTTTGAAAACTGCAGGGGGGTTTGGGCGAAATATGGCATATCGCCGCTGTCAGTAATTGGCCTATTTTCGGTATAAAAAGTCATAATTTCAAACTGCGAATACGTGTAGAGAGCCAGAATTTGGCTCCAAAATATGGCTGAAGCGTTGAATTGTGGATGTTTGGGATATTTTGAAAACTGCGGGGACGGTTTGGGCAAAATGTGATCCATCGCCGCCTTCAGTAATTGGCATATTTTCGGTATAAATAGTCGTTATTTCAAACTTGGAATACGTGCAGAGAGCCAGAATTTGGCTCCAAAATATGGCTCAAGCGTCGAATTTGGGATGTTTGGAATATTTTGAAAACTGCAGGGAAGATTTGGGCAAAAGGTGTTCCGTTGCCGCTCTCAGTAATTGGCATATTTTCGGTATAAAAATTCTTAATTTCAAACTTCAAATATATGCAAAAAGCCAGAATTTGGCTCCAAAATATGTCTCAAGTGTCCAATTTGGGATATTTGGGATATTTTTAAAACTACAGGGTGGGTTTATGCAAAATGTGATGAATCGCCGCTTTCAGTAATTGGCATATTTTCGGTATAAAAAGTCGTAATTTCAAACTGCGAATACGTGCAGAGAGCCAGAACCACAGATGGGGAGACGTCAGAATCCTACTCAGATGAGGATGGGGAGGTGGAGGGGAGTGAGGAATAAGAGTGAGGAATCCATAACTACAATTATTAACTATCATAATTAACTTCTTATACATCACTTGTGATTTTAACCTAATAAAGCATTAATAAATTCTTTGATTTTTTTAACCCCTGGGGGAGATTTATAATTTAATATTCTTATATTAGACCCACACGTCCCCACTGGGTGTGGAACTCTGTTACGGTAAAGTCAAGGTCATTAGGTGCGAGGAAGGGTACGGGCGACCACCCCTACTGAAAGGAACCTGTTTTACACCTGCCCCATAGAGGAATGTGGGGGCGTAACTGGCACTCACCTGTGTGTGTTTATTATACAAATAAATTCATTTTTTACTGAAATATACTGCCATACGTAACTGTATAAATGAACATTGTCATAGCGGTACATAATAAATACCTATCTTCACTGTTTTCTCGACTGCTACCACTCACACCTTGGGTGACCTGATATGTAGTGGCACTATGTGGCACTCCGCTTCTGATTTTCGTATCTGATTGCCATACATAGGTGGGTATATCTGTCACCAAAATATCTACTCAGCACGTAAAAGCAGTTTGAAAATAAGACTTTTTATACCGAAAATATGTCAATTACTGAAAGCGGCGATGGGTCACATTTTGCCTCCGCCCCCCCCCCCCCCACCAGTGTTCAAAATATCCCAAACATCCCAAATTCGACCCTTGAATCATATTTTGAAGCCAAATTCTGGCTCTCTGCACGTATTCGCAGGTTGAAATTTCGACTTTTTATACCAAAAATATGCCAATTGCTGAAAGCGGCGATTGATCACATTTTGCCTAAACCTTCCCTGCACTTTTCAAAATATCCCAAACATCCCAAATTCGACGCTTGAGCTATATTTTGGAGCGAAATTCTGGCTCTCTGCACGTATTCGCAGTTTGAAATTACGACTTTTTATACAGAAAATATGCTAATTACTGAGAACGGCGATGGGTCACATTTTACGGTCACGCTCTAATCCGGCGTGAATCTGTAAGGGTGCCAATTTTAAAGAAAAGTGGTTGATGTCAACCTCACCCACAGATTTTAGAATCTTAGACTTTATTATTTGCTTGTTTTTTTTTCAATTAACATAAACATTCAAATAACTTCTTCATTTTTTATTCAATTTACATGAAACTTGCGCAGTGTATGTAGAGTGCATGTCTTCAAGTGGTGTTGATAGGTTTTTTCTCAAAGTTCATTTATTGATTTTATAATAGGAATAAACATGAGTTATTTGCATAATTTTGGGGGTAATTTCAAAATTTGTATTAGAAAAACTAAAGATGTTTTGGAAATTTTCCATAAACATATCCTTTATTATAAACATCCCTAATTCGTCGCCTGAACCATATTTTGAAGCCAAATTCTGGCTCTCTGTACGTATTCGCAGTTTGAAATTACGACTTTTTATACCGAAAATATGCCAATTACTGAGAGCGGCGATATGGCTTGAAGCAAGTTTCCTTGCATTGTGCTTTGTACTTAAAACCATCGAATTTACCAATATTTTGAGGTTTTTCATCCTTGTTTCCTTCATGAGATTTAAATCAAATACCAATGATTTAGGCAATATTTTGCCGTTTTTCAGCGTTTTCAAGCCTTTAGGTTCATTGCCATTAATTCAATAAATTTACGATAAATATAATGCAAACACGTAATCAATTGCAAATTAAACTTATATATTTGATTTTCAATCAACTATTTGTACCTCGTTAAAATAGTGAGCAGATATTGATTAGGAGAGATTTTCTGTTTTTATTACATATTTTGACATTTCATCCGGATTAGAGCGGTTTTACGAGTACCAATTCTTTCAGTAATATAAACTGAAATTCAGGAACATTTTAGTTAATTCTAAAGAAAACACAGTGATTTTTATCATTTGAATTGGAAACACCGTTCATTTTTAATGATCAAAATAATACGCAACCTCGCTCTATGGTGTGATGTAAAAATCCTCGAATTTGGTATTATAGTGACTTTTTCACGTTTTTCATGTTTAGTGATGTTAGGAAATTTTTTTCGAATTTACTTATATTTTGATACTACTTCATGTTGTCTTGCGATATGTAATTTAGCCTACCAATCTCAGAATTTCGCATAATATTGCGTTTTTAAGCAAGATTTCTTGCATTTTGTTTTGAACTTAAAATCATCGAATTTAGTAATATTTTGAGGTTTTTCATCCTGTTTTCCTTCATGAGATTTAAACCAAATATCAACGATTTAGGCAACATTTTGCCGTTTTTCCGCTTTTTCAAGCCTTTTATGTTTATTGCCATTAATTCAATAAATTTACGATGAATATGATGCAAACACGTAATTAATTGCAATTAAAATTAATTAATTGATTTTCAATCAACTATTTGTACCTCGGTAAAATAGTAAGATATTAATTAGGAGAGATTTTCTCTTTTTATTACATATTTCGACGTTTCATCCGGGTTAGAGCGGTTTTTCGAGTACCTCTTCTTTCAGTAATATAAACGGGAATTCAGGAACGTTTTAGTTAATTCTAATAAACACATTGTTTATTATCATTTGAATTGGAAACAACGTTTTCATATGCCTTTTTAATGATCAAAATAATACGCAGCCTCGCTGTATGATTTGATGTAAAAATTATTTGAAGTAACAATCTTCGAATTTGGTATTATAGTGACTTTTTTCACGTTTTTCATGTTGCGTGATTTTAGGAAAAAATGTTCGAATAAATTTATATTTTGATACTACTTCATGGTGTCTCGCGATATGTAATTTTGCCTACAAATCTCAGAATTTCGCATAATATTATGTTTTTAATCAAGTTTTGTTGTATTTTGCTTTGTACTTAATATTATTGAATTTAGCAATATTTTGAGGTTTTTCATCGTTGTTTCCATTATGAGATTTCATCCAAATATCAACGATTTAGGCAATATTTGGCCGTTTTTCAACGTTTTCAAGCATTTTCGGTTTATTGCCAGTAATTCAATAAATTTACGATAAAAATGATGCAAACACGTAAATAATTTCAAATTACCCTTAAATACTTGATTTTTAATCAACTATTTGTACCTCGTTAAAATAGTGAGTCAGATATTGATTAGGAGAGATTTTTTGTTATTGCATATTTCGACGTTTCAGCCGGATTAGAGCGGTTTTATGAGTACCTCGTTCTTTAGTAATATAAACGGAAATTCAGGAACATTTAATTAATTCTAATGAAAACACATTGATTTACACAATTGAAATTCAATTCATTTGAATTGGAAACAACGTTTTCATGTTGCTTTTTAATGATCAAAATAATACGCAACCTCGCTCTATGGTTTGAAGTAAAAAATCATCGAATTTGGTATTATAGTGACTTTTTTCACAATTTTTCATGTAGAGTGATTTTAGGAAAAAAATGTTCGAATTTACTTATATTTTGATACTACTTAATGTTGTCTCGCGATATGTAACTTAGCCAAAAAATCTCAGAATATTGCATAATATTGCGTTTTAAGCAAGTTTTCTTGCATTGTGCTTTGAACTTAAAATAATTAGAGCGACTTTATGAGTACCTCTTCCTTTAGTAATATAAACGGAAATTCAGGAACATTTAATTAATTCTAATGCAAACACATTGATTTACACAATTGAAATTCAATTCATTTGAATTGGAAGCAACGTTTTCATGTTGCTTTTAAATGATCAAAATAACACGCAACCTCGCTCTATGGTTTGAAGTAAAAAATCCTCGAATTTGGATTATAGTGACTTTTTTCACAATTTTTCACCACCCCAACCAAACCCCTCCCTCTCAACACCACACCACCGAACACCACACCACCCAACACCACACCATCCAACACCCCCTCTCAACACTACACCACCCAACGCCTCCCTCTCAACACCACACCACCCAACACCCCCTCTCAACAACACACCTCCGAACACCTATTCTCAACACCACACCATCTAACACCCCCTATCAACACCACCCCACCCAACACCCCCTCTTAACACAACACCATCCAACACCCCTTCTCAACACTACACCACCTTACGCCTCCCTCTCAACACCACACCACCCAACACCCCCTCTCAACACCACACCACCCAACACCCTCTCTAAACACCACTCCATCCAACACCCTTTCTCAACACCACCCCACCCAACACCCCCTCTCAACACAGCACCATCGAACACTCCCTCTCAAGACCACCGCAACCAACACCCCCTCTCAACACCACACCATCCAGCACCCTCTCTCAACACCACACCACCCATCACCCACTCTCAACACCACACTACTCAACACCCCCTCTCCACACCCCCTCTCAACAGCACCCCACCCAACACCCCCTCTCAACACCACAACACACAACACCCCCCTCTCAATACCACCCCAATCAAACCCCTCCCTCTCAACACCACACCACCCAACACCACACCACCCAAAACCACACCATCCAACACCCCCTCTCAACACTACACTATCCAACACCCCCTCTCAACACTACACCACCCATCGCCTCACTCTCAACACCACACCAGACAAGACCCCCTCTTAACACCACCCCACCCAACACCCATTCTCAACACAACCCCATCCAACACCCCCTCGCAACACTACACCACCAACACTCCCTTCTCAACACCATCCCACCCAACACACTCTCTCAACACTACCCCCACCTAACACCCCCTCTCAACACAACACCATCCAACACTCCCTCTCAACACTACACCACTCAACGCCTCCCTCTCATCACCACACCATGCAACACCCCCTCTCATTACCACACCACCCAACAACCCCTCTCAACACCACACCATCCAACACCACCTCTCAGCACCACCCCACCCAACACCCCCTTTCAACACAACACCATCCAACACCCCCTCTCAACACTACACAACTCAACGCCTCTCTCTCAACACCACACCACCCAACACCCCCTCTCAACACCATACCATCTAACACCCGCTCTCTTCACCACCCCACCCAACACCCCCTCTCAAAACAACACCTTCGAACACCCCCTCTCAACACCACCCCACCCAACACCCCCTCTCAACACCACACCATCCAACACCCCCCTCTCCACACCACCCCCTCACAACAGCACCCCACCCAACCCCCCCTCTCCACACCACACCACCCAACACCCCCCTCCCAACACCACACCACCCAACACCTCCCTCTCAACACCACACCACCCAACACCTCCCTCTCAACACCACACCACCCAACACCTCCCTCTCAACACCACCCCCTCTCAACACCACCCCACCAAACACCCCCTCTCAACACGACACCACCCAACACCCCCTCTCAACACCACACCACCCAACACCTCCCTCCCAACACCTCCCTCCCAACACCACACCACCCAACACCTCCCTTTAAACACCACACCACCCAACACCTCCCTCTCAACACCACATCACCCAACCCCCCTCTCAACACCACACCACCCAACACCTCCCTCTCAACACCACACCACCCAACACCTCCCCCTCAACACCACACCACCCAACACCACACCTCACAATACCTCCCTCTCAACACCACCCCCTCTCAACACCACCCCCCTCTCAACACCACCCCACCCAACACCCCCTCTCAACACCACACCACCCAACACCTCCCTCCCAACACGACACCACCCATCACCTCCCTCTCAACACCACACCACCCAACACCTCCCTTTAAACACCATACCACCCAACACCTCCCTCTCAACACCACACCACCCAACACCTCCCTTTCAACACCACACCACCCAACACCTCCCTCTCAACACCACACCACCCATCAACCCCTCTCAACACCACACCACCCAACAACTCCTCTCAACACCACACCACCCAACAACCCCTCTCAACACCACACAATCCAACACCCCCTCTCAACACCACACAATCCAACACCCCCTCTCAACACCACCCCACCCAACACTCCCTTCTCAACTCCACCCCACCCAACACCCCCTCTCAACACCACACCACCCAACACCCCCTCTCAACACCACACCACCCAACACCCCCTCTCAACACCATACCACCCAACACCTCCCTCTCAACACCACACCACCCAACACCCCCTCTCAACACCACACCACCCAACACCCCCTCTCAACACCATACCATCCAACACCCCCTCGGAACACCACACCACCCAACACCCCCTCTCAACACCATACCACCCAACACTTCCCTCTCAACACCACACCACCCAACACCCCCTCTCAACACCACACCACCCGACGCCCCATCTCAACACCATACCACCCAAAACCTCCCTCTCAACACGACACCACCCAACACCCCCTCTCAACACCACACCACTTAACACCCACTCTAAACACCACACCTTCCAACACCTCCCTCTGAACACCACCCCCTCTCAACACCACCCCCTCTCAACACCACTCCCTCTCAACACCACCCCCTCTCAACACCACCCCACCCAACACCCCCTCTTAACACCACAAAAACCCAACACCCCCTCGCAACACCACACCCCCCAACACCTCCCTCTCAACACCACACCACCCATCACCTCCCTCTCAACACCACCCCACCCTACACCCCCTCTCAACACCACCCCACCCAACACCACCTCTCAACACAACACCATCGAACACCTGCTCTCAAACCACCCCACCCAACACCACCTCTCAACACAACACCATCCAACACGGTCTCTCAACACCACACCACCCAGCACCCACTCTCAACACCAAACCACCAAACACCCCCTCTCCACACCACCCCCTCTCAACTGCACCCCACCCAACACCCCCTCTCAACACCACACCACCCAATACCCCCTCTCCACACCACACCAACCAACACCTCCCTCTCAACACCACACCACCCAACACCTCCCTCTCAACACCACACCACCCAACACCTCTCCCTCAACACCACACTAAACAACACCCCCTCTCAACACCACCCCACCCAACACCCCCTCTCAACACCACCCTACTCTACACCCCCTCTCAACACCACACCACCCAGCACCCACTCTCAACACCAAACATCCAAACACCCCCTCTCCACACAACCCACTCTCAACTGCACCCCACCTAACACCCCCTCTCAACACCACACGACCCAACAACCCCTCTCAACACCACACCACCCAACACCACACCACCCAACACCACACCACCCAACACTCCCTTCTACACACCAGCCAACCCAACACCCCCTCTCAACACCACACCATCCAACACCCCCTCTAAACACTACAACACCCAACGCCTCCCTCTCAACACTACACCACTTAACACCCCCTCTCAACACCACACCTCCGAACACCTACTCTCAACACCACACCATCTAACACCCCCCCCTCAACACCACCCCACCCAACACCCCCTCTCAATACTACACCATCCAACACCCCCTTTCAACACTACATCACCTAACGCTTCCCTCTCAACACCACACCACCCAACGCCTCCCTCTTAACACCACACCACCCAACACCCCCTCACAACACCACACCTCCGAACACCTACTCTCAACACCACACCATCTAACACCCCCCCTCAACACCGCCCCACCCAACACCCCCTCTCAACACAACACCATCCAACACCCCCTCTCAACACTACACCATCCAACACCCCCTCTCAACACTACACCACCTGGTTACCTGGTTGATACCTGGTTGATGGGGTTCTGGGAGTTCTTCTACTCCCCAAGCCCGGCCCGAGGCCAGGCTCGACTTGTGAGAGTTTGGTCCACCAGGCTGTTGCTTGGAGCGGCCCGCAGGCCCACATACCCACCACAGCCCGGTTGGTCCGGCACTCCTTGGAGGAATAAATCTAGTTTCCTCTTGAAAATGTCCACGGTTGTTCCGGCAATATTTCTTATGCTTGCTGGGAGGACGTTGAACAACCGCGGACCTCTGATGTTTATACAGTGTTCTCTGATTGTGCCTAAGGCACCTCTGCTCTTCATTGGTTCTATTCTACATTTTCTTCCATGTCGTTCACTCCAGTACGTTGTTATTTTACTATGTAGATTTGGGACCTGGCCCTCCAGTATCTTCCAGGTGTATATTATTTGATATCTCTCTCGTCTTCTTTCTAGTGAGTACATTTGGAGGGCTTTGAGACGATCCCAATAATTTAGGTGCTTTATTGCATCTATGCGTGCCGTATATGTTCTCTGTATTCCCTCTATTTCAGCAATCTCTCCTGCTTTGAAGGGGAAAGTGAGTACTGAGCAGTACTCAAGACGGGACAACACAAGTGCCTTGAATAGTACAACCATTGTGATGGGATCCCTGCATTTGAAAGTTCTCGTAATCCATCCTATCATTTTTCTGGCTGTCGCAATATTTGCTTGGTTATGCTCCTTAAACGTTAGGTCGTCAGACATTATTATTCCCAAATCCTTTACATGCTGTTTTCCTACTATGGGTACATTTGATTGTGTTTTGTACTCTGTATTATGTTTAAGGTCCTCATTTTTACCGTACCTGAGTACCTGGAATTTATCACTGTTAAACATCATGTTATTTTCTGATGCCCAGTCGAAAACTTTATTAATATCAGCTTGAAGTTTTTCAATGTCCTCAGCCGAGGTAATTTTCATACTGATTTTTGTGTCATCTGCAAAGGATGATACGAAGCTGTGACTTGTATTTTTGTCTATATCTGATATGAGAATAAGGAAAAGTAGTGGTGCAAGGACTGTACCCTGAGGTACAGAGCTTTTCACTGCACTTGGACTAGATTTTATATGGTTGACAGTTACTCGCTGAGTCCTGTTTGACAGAAAACTGAGTATCCAGCGTCCTACTTTACCGGTTATTCCCATTGACTTCATTTTGTGTGCTATCACGCCATGGTCACATTTATCGAAGGCCTTTGCGAAGTCCGTGTATATCACATCAGCATTCTGTTTCTCTTCTAATGCCTCAGTGACTTTGTCGTAGTGCTCAAGTAGCTGTGAGAGGCACGATCTTCCCGCTCGAAATCCATGTTGGCCTGGGTTATGAAGGTCATTGGTCTCCATGAAATTGGTGACCTGACTCCTAATCACTCTCTCAAATACTTTTATGATGTGCGATGTTAGTGCAACTGGTCTATAATTTTTTGTCAATGCTTTGCTCCCTCCCTTGTGTAGAGGGGCTATGTCTGCTACTTTAAGTGCATCTGGTATCTCCCCCGTGTCCAAGCTCTTCCTCCACACTATACTGAGTGCCTGTGCTACCGGCACTTTGCATTTCTTTATAAATATTGAATTCCATGAGTCTGGACCTGGGGCCGAGTGCATGGGCATGTTTTCAATTTCTTTTTCAAAATTTAGTGCGCTCGTGTTTATATCAGTTATATTTACAGGGGTTTGAATATCCCGCATAAAGAAATTGTCTGGATCTTCCACCTTCATGTTGTTTATTGGAGTGCTAAACATGTCCTCATACTGCTTTTTTAGGATTTCACTAATTTCTTTGTCATCCTCCGTGTATGAACCTTCACTTGTACGAATAGGTCCAATACTGGCAGTGGTTTTTGCTTTTGATTTCGCATATGAGAAGAAATATTTTGGATTTTTCTTTATTTCCTGAATTGCTTTCTGTTCTAACTGCCTTTCTTCAGTTTCATATGAGTGTTTCAATTTCCGCTCGATTTCTTCAATCTCCCTATTTAAATTATTCCTTCTTTGACGGGAAATTCGTGTCTGCATAAGCAGTTCCGTTATTTTTTTCCTGCGTTTATAGTGTCGTCTGCGTTCTCTTTCTACGTTAGATCTCTTTCTGGGTTTCCTCAAAGGAACATGTTTCAGACAGACTTGATACGCTTCTGAAGTAAGTTTTTCTATTCCTTCTGTAGGACTTGTATTATTTAGAACAGTTCCCCATGGAATGTTTGTAAGTTCCCTGTTTATTATCTCCCAGTCTATCCTTTTATTATTAAAATTGAATTTACTGAATAGCCCCTCTTGCTTTATCAACGTTTTAGGTCTATTCTGAGTATTGATGGTCGTTTGCACTTCAATGAGTTTGTGATCTGAGTATGTGGTATCTGATATCGTAATGTCTCTGATAATGTCTTCATTGTTCGTAAAGACCAGATCTAGAATATTTTCATTTCTCGTTGGCTCCGATATCTGCTGATTGAGTGAAAATTTGTCACAGAATCTAAGTAGTTCTCTAATCTGTGGTTGGTTAGGTCCTGATAGATTTCCTGGTATAATATTATTGTTTGCTATTTTCCACCTGAGACTAGGCAAGTTGAAGTCACCTAGGAAAATAATATCAGATATCGGGTTCTCCAAATTATCAAGGCTATTCTCTATTTTGTTTATCTGTTCTGTGAATTCCTCAGCCATTGCATCTGGCGGTTTGTATATTAGTATAATCACTAAATTTATTTTCTCTATTTTTAATCCCAGTACCTCTACCACCTCATTTGTAACGTTTAGGAGCTCCGAGCATACAAGGTCTTCCCTAATATACAGACCCACTCCTCTATGTGACAATTTTCCTATCACACCTGTATAGGTTATATCCTGGAATCCAGATCTCACTGTCCAACAATTTCCCTGCATGGGTTTCTGTGAAAGCTCCAAATACTGCATTTGACTCCGTGAGGAGGCCATTTATGAACTGTACTTTGTTGTTTGTTCTTGTTTTCAGTCCTTGTATGTTGGCAAAGATGAATGAGGTTACTCTATTAGTGATAGTTTGAATGGGAGACTTTTTCGGCACGTCCATTAATCTTGGACATAATGAGTTTGTTCTGACCAGTACTGATTGTTGTAGGGCAGTTTTCTGTCGTAGTTGTAGTTCCCTTTCGGTAGGTAATTGTATCTGTAATTCTGGAATGCCAGTGGATCTGGCATCCAGTTCCATACACTCTCCATGCTGCTCCTTTTGAATTCTCTGCCGGTCTGGTATAAAAAATTTATAGTTTCCTCCAAATTCATTATCCTGCTTGCCACTCTTTATGTAGCGTTCCGTGCCTTTCACGTGAAAGTGTGGGCAGCTAAGGTCATAGCATTTTCTGTCCTCCAGTGAGGACAGAAAGGACCTAACGCCTCCCTCTCAACACCACATCACCCTACAACCCCTCTCAACACCACACCACCCAACAACCCCTCTCAACACCACACCATATAACACCCCCTCTCAACACCACCCCACCCAAGACCCCCTCTCAACACAACACCACCGAACACCCCCTCTCAATACCACCCCATCCAACACCCCATCTCAAAACCACACCACTCAACACCCACTGTCAACACCACCCCCTCTCCACACCACCTCCTCTCAACTGCACCCCACTCAACATCCCTAGTGAAAACCACATCACCCAACACCCCCTCTCAACACCACACCACCCAACACCATACCACCTAACACCTCCCTCTCAACACCACCCCCTCTCAACACCACCCCCTCTCAACACCACCCGACCCAACACCCCCTCTCAACACCACATCACCCAACACCCCCTCTCAACACCACAACACTCAACACCCCCCTCTCAACACCACACCACCCATCACCTCCCTCTAAACACCACACCACCCAACACCTCCCTCTCAACACCACAATACCCATCACCTCACTCTCAACACCACACCACCCAACACCCCCTCTCAACACCACACCATCCAACTCCCCTCTCAACACCACACCATCCAAAACCCACTCTCAACACCACCCCACCCAACACCCCCTCTCAACACAACACCATCGACCACCCCCTCGCAAAACTACCCCACTCAACACCCCCCTCTCAACACCACACAACCCAACACCCCGTCTCAACACCACCCAACACCATATCTCCCAACACCTCCGTCTCAAAACCACCCCCTCTCAACACCACCCTACCCAACACCTCTCAACACCACACCACCCAACACCCCCTCTCAACACCACCCTACCCAACACCTCCTCTCAACACCACACCACCCAACACCCCCTCTCAACACCACAACACCCAACACCTCCCACTCAACACCACACCACCCATCACCTCCCTCTCAACACCACACCACCCAACACCTCCCTCTCAACACCACACCACCCAACACCTCCCTCTCAACACCACACCACCCAACACCTCCCTCTCAACACCACACCACCCAACATCTAGCTCTCAACACCACACCACCCAGCACCTCCCTCTCAACACCACACCATCCAACAACCGCTCTCAACACTACACCATCCAACACCCTTCTCAACACTACACCACCTAACGCCTCCCTCTTAACTCCACACCACCCAACATCCCCTCTCAACACCCCATCCAACACCCCCTCTCAACACAACACCATCGAACACCCCCTCTCAACACTACCCCACCAAACACCCCCTCTCAACACCACACCACCCAACACCCTCTCTCAACACCACACCACCCAACACACCCTCTCCACACCACCCACTCTCAACAGCACCCCACCAAACATCCCCTCTCACCACCACACCACCAAACACCCCCTCTCAACACCACACAACCCAACACCTCCCTCTCAACACCACACCACCTAACACCACACCATCCAACACCACACCACCCAACACCACACCACACCACACCACCCAACACCACACCACCCAACACCACACCACCCAACACCACACCACCCAACACTCCCTTCTCAACACCACCCCACCCAACACCCCCTCTCAACACCACACCCTCCAACACCTCCTTTCAACACCACACTACCCAACGCCTCCCTCTAAACACCACATCATCCATCACCCCCTCTCAACACCACACCACCCAACACCCCCACTCAACACCACACCATCCATCACCCACTCACAACACCACCCTACCCAACACCTACTCTCAACACCACACCATCCAACACCCCCTCTCAACACTACACCATCCAACACCCCCTCTCAACACCACACCACCCAACACCCCCTCTCAACACCACACCACCCAACACCCTCTCTCAACACCACACCACCCAACACCCTCTCTCAACACCACACCACTCAACACCCTCTCTCAACACCACACCACTCAACACCCCCCTCTCAACACCCCACCATCCAACACCCCTTCTCAACACCACACCACCCAACACCTAATCTCAACACCACACCGCCCAACACCCCCTTTCAACAGCACCCCACCCAACACCCCCTCTGAACACCACACCACCTAACACCACCTTCTCAACACCACACCTCCCAACACCTCCCTCTCAACACCACCCCACCCAACACCCCCTCTCAACACCACACCACGCAACACCCCCTCTCAACTCCACACCACCCAACAGCTCCCTCTCAACACCAGACCACCCAACACCTCCCTCTAAACACCACACCATCCAACACCCCTTCTCAACACTACACCATCCAACACCCCCTCTCAACACTACACCACCCAACACCTCCCTCTTAAAACCACACTACCCAACACCCCCTCTCAACACCACACCACTCGACACCCCCTCTCAAGACCACACCACTCGACACCCCCTCTCAAGACCACACCATCCAACACCCCCTCTCAACACCACCCCACCCAACACCCCCCCTCAACACAACAACATCCAACACCCCCTCTCAACACAACAACATCCAACACCCCCTCTCAACAACACACCACCCAAAACGCCCACTCCACACCACCCCCTCTCAACAGCACCCCACTAACACCCCCTCTGAACACGACACCACCCAACACCCCCTCTCAACACCACACCACCGAACACCCCCTCTCAATACCACCCCATCCAACACCCCATCTCAAAACCACACCATT
Organism: Procambarus clarkii; assembly: GCF_040958095.1. Lineage (NCBI taxonomy): Eukaryota > Metazoa > Arthropoda > Malacostraca > Decapoda > Cambaridae > Procambarus > Procambarus clarkii. Next base: position 9,208,826 of record NC_091203.1, on the reverse strand, counting down.
CAACACCCACTGTCAACACCACCCCCTCTCCACACCACCTCCTCTCAACTGCACCCCACTCAACACCCCTAGTGAAAACCACATCACCCAACACCCCCTCTCAACACCACACCACTCACCACCCCCTCTCAACAGCACTTCACCCAACACCCCTTCTGAACACCACACCACCCAACACCCCCTCTCAACACCACACCAACCAACACCTCCCTCTCAACACCACACCACCCAACTCCTCCCTCTCAACACCACACCACCCAACACCTCTCCCTCAACACCACAATACCAGACACCCCCCTCTCAACACCACCCCACCCAACACCCCCTCTCAACACCACCCTACCCAACACCCCCTCTCAACACCACACCACCCAACACCATACCACCTAGCACTTCCCTCTCAACACCACCCCCTCTCAACACCACCCGACCCAACACCCCCTCTCAACACCACATCACCCAACACCCCCTCTCAACACCACAACACAACACCCCCCTCTCAACACCACACCACCCATCACCTCCCTCTAAACACCACACCACCCAACACCTCCCTCTCAACACCACAATACCCATCACCTCACTCTCAACACCACACCACCCAACACCCCCTCTCAACACCACACCATCCAACACCCCTCTCAACACCACACCAACCAAAACCCACTCTCAACACCACCACCACCCAACACCCCCTCTCAACACAACACCATCGACCACCCCCTCGCAAAACTACCCCACTCAACACCCCCTCTCAACACCACACAACCCAACACCCCGTCTCAACACCACCCAACACCATATCTCCCAACACCTCCGTCTCAAAACCACCCTCTCTCAACACCACCCTACCCAACACCTCCTCTCAACACCACACCACCCAACACCCCCTCTCAACACCACAACACCCAACACCTCCCACTCAACACCACACCACCCATCACCTCCCTCTCAACACCACACCACCCAACACCTCCCTCTCAACACCACACCACCCAACACCTCCCTCTTAACACCACACCACCCAACACCTCCCTCTAAACACCACACCACCCAACATCTCCCTCTCAACACCACACCACCCAGCACCTCCCTCTCAACACCACACCATCCAACAACCGCTCTCAACACTACACCATCCAACACCCTTCTCAACACTACACCACCTAACGCCTCCCTCTTAACTCCACACCACCCAACATCCCCTCTCAACACCACCCCATCCAACACCCCCTCTCAACACAACACCATCGAACACCCCCTCTCAACACTACCCCACAAAACACCCCCTCTCAACACCACACCATCCAACACCCTCTCTCAACACCACACCACCCAACACCCACTCTCAACACCACATCACCCAACACACCCTCTCCACACCACCCACTCTCAACAGCACCCCACCCAACATCCCCTCTCACCACCACACCACCCAACACCCCCTCTCAACACCACACAACCCAACACCTCCCTCTCAACACCACACCACCTAACACTACACCACCCAACACCACACCACCCAACACCACACCACCTAACACCACACCACCCAACACCACACCACCCAACACCACACCACCCAACACCACACCACCCAACACCACACCACCCAACACCACACCACCCAACACCACACCACCCAACACCACACCACCCAACACCACACCACCCAACACTCCCTTCTCAACACCACCCCACCCAACACCCCCTCTCAACACCACACCCTCCAACACCACCTCTCCACACCACACTACCCAACGCCTCCCTCTAAACACCACATCATCCATCACCCCCTCTCAACACCACACCACCCAACACCCCCACTCAACACCACACCATCCATCACCCACTCACAACACCACCCTACCCAACACCTACTCTCAACACCACACCATCCAACACCCCCTCTCAACACTACACCACTCAACGCCTCCCTCTCAACACCACACCATCCAACACCCCCTCTCAACACCACACCACCCAACACCCTCTCTCAACACCACACCACCCAACACCCTCTCTCAACACCACACCACTCAACACCACACCACTCAACACCCCCTCTCAACACTCCACCATCCAACACCCCTTCTCAACACCACACCACGCAACACCTAATCTCAACACCACACCGCCCAACACCCCCTTTCAACAGCACCCCACCCAACACCCCCTCTGAACACCACACCACCTAACACCACCTTCTCAACACCACACCTCCCAACACCTCCCTCTCAACACCACCCTTTCTCAACACCACCCCACCCAACACCCCGTCTCAACACCACACCACGCAACACCCCCTCTCAACTCCACACCACCCAACAGCTCCCTCTCAACACCACACCACCCATCACCTCCCTCTCAACACCAGACCACCCAACACCTCCCTCTAAACACCACACCATCCAACACCCCTTCTCAACACTACACCATCCAACACCCCCTCTCAACACTACACCACCCAACACCTCCCTCTTAAAACCACACCACCCAACACCCCCTCTCAACACACCACACCACTCGACACCCCCTCTCAAGACCACACCATCCAACACCCCCTCTCAACACCACCCCACCCAACACCCCCTCTCAACACAACAACATCCAACACCCCCTCTCAACACAACAACATCCAACACCCCCTCTCAACACTGTACCACCCAACGCCTCCCTCTCAACACCACACCACCCAACACCCCCTCTCAACACCACACCATCCAACACCCCTTCTCAACACCACCTCACCAAACACCCCCTCTCAACACAACACCATCAAACACCCCCTCTCAACACCACACAACCCAACACCCCGTCTCAACACCACCCAACACCATATGTGGGATATTTGGGGCTTGAACATGATTATTTAAATATTAATGTAGTAAATTAAATTACGAAGGACCACCCGCTTTTGTAGAAAAGAGGGAAACTGAGAATTTCTGATCATTAGATAATTCCTAGATGAAACCAGTAACTATGGATAAAAACTAGAAATAAGATCATAGAAATAATTAATGGGCTGTATTATTAAATGAATCAAACCTCAAACACCTACATTGCGGGGTTATTACTGGAGGTAAGTACGTCCAGGAATTAGTGTGGTTCGTTCACTAATTCAATTAATAATAATCTAATCCTACAAACTAATATTGAAACTGTTATCATTACCATAAAGGGGAACATAGATTATGAGCATAGTAATGAATTACAGTAAACCACATATTAATCCCAAAGAATTCTGCACACAAAATTGCAATAGAATCATAAAAGGAAATAAATCTTTGCTTAATGAAGATTCCTTTAGAAAGCCATGGAAGTTCCTCTTATTCTCTGGACTCGGTCGACTGACGAGTGGAACGGGTTAACATGGGAGAAGGCAGCATGGAGAATTCTTCTCTCGTGCTGCAAGACAAATATTTTACAGTAGCAACTGATTTACCCACTGAATCTATATAGTCAAGAAAATTAAGAGTTACAGGTGACAAATTTTAATCACCTGTTATTAGATGTTATCGTGCGTCATAACGGACAATCACCCTGCTACTAGTAACTTTTTACCCGATGCATCACATAAAAGAATATACTTAGCTGTGGGCACTGTATAAGTATTAAGATTGCCGTGCTTCGCGTCCCAGGCTCTGGTTAACCCTATCCTGGATAGTGACGCGCTTCGCTGGCCGGTCACGTGTCGTCAAGAACCAAGTCAAAGGGCTCCTTATTTGACACCAGCACTAGCTGAAGATACTATCTGCAAGGTTATTCACGCCTCACAGTGGCGACTTTCATCTGAGGATGAATAATGCCTGCCCTAGTTGCTGGACAATGGCGTCTTCTTATGAGTACGGTAAGCGCAGGTCCGCCTCTGAACGGCTCACCACGTGTACTGAGCTGGCCTTCCTCTACCCACGCCGAGTCCGCGTTCATAAAACAAATTATTGTCTCGAACATTAATATTTCTCGCATTTACGCTTGAAACGTTGAAGACTGGACGGGTTTATTATTTAGAGGAAGAAAATATTGTTATTTACCAATTTAAGAATAGTAAATATATAAGGGAGAGGAATTAATGTCTCCCCATGGCATTCACTGGTGACGTTAACTTTATCACGAGATAGACGCTATGATTCCAACGCTCTATTCGGCTTTTAGTTAGAGATCAATTCGTCTGCAATTAGTTATCATACAGAATGCCTTAGGTATGGAGAATCGTATTTAATTCTCACATACATTGGATACAATGTGTTTACTGTAGGGAAATCTGACGCAATACAGGCGTCAGGTGACATGAGAATTCTAGCCTACTGCACAGATGAAATTATTAGTACATGAGAATTCTACGTGTTGTTAATTTTACTTACTACAATAATTAGTATGGTTAGTAATAAGTAATGAGAATACAACAGCGTTGTATTCGGTGTTGGAAATATCCAACACCATACCTCCCAACACCTCCCTCTCAACACCACCCCCTCTCAACACCACCCTAGCCAACACCTCTCAACACCACACCACCCAACACCCCCTCTCAACACCACACCCCCATCACCTCCTTCTCAACACCACACCACCCATCACCTCCCTCTCAACACCACACCACCCAACACCCCCTCTCAACACTACACCACCCAACGCCTCCCTCTCAACACCACACCACCCAACACCCACTCTCAACACCACACCACTCACCACCCCCTCTCAACACCACACCACCCAACACCCACTCTCAACACCACACCACTCACCACCCCCTCTCAACACAACACCATCGAACACCCCCTTCTCAACACCACTCCACCCAACACCACCTCTCAACACCACACCATCCAACACCGTCTCTCAACACCACACCACCCAGCACCCACTCTCAACACCAAACCACCAAACACCCCCTCTCCACACAACCCACTCTCAACTGCACCTCACCTAACACCTTCTCTCAACACCACACGACCCAACAACCCCTCTCAACACCACATCACCCAACACCACACCACCCAACACCACACCACCCAACACTCCCTTCTACACACCAGCCAACCCAACACCCCCTCTCAACACCACACCATCCAACACCCCCTCTCAACACCACCCCACCCAGCACCCCTCTCAACACCACACCATCTAACACCCCCTCTCAACAAAACCCCACCCAACACCCCCCTCTCAACACAACACCACCGAACACCCCCTCTCAATACCACCCCATCTCAAAACCACACCACCCAACACCCCCTTTCAACACCACACCATCCAACACCCCTTCTCAACACCACCCCACCAAACACCCCCTCACAACACAACACCATCAAACACCCCCTCTCAACACTAACCCACCCAACACCACCTCTCAACACCACACCATCCATCACCCTCTCTCAACACCACACCACCCAGCACCCACTCTCAACACCACACTACCCAACACCCCCTCTCCAAACAACCCCCACTCAACAGCACCCCACCCAAAACCCCCTCTCAACACCACCCCACCGAACACCCCCTCTCAATACCACCCCATCCAACACCCCATCTCAAAACCACACCATTCAACACCCACTGTCAACACCACCCCCTCTCCACACCACCTCCTCTCAACTGCACCCCACTCAACACCCCTAGTGAAAACCACATCACCCAACACCCCCTCTCAACACCACACCACTCACCACCCCCTCTCAACAGCACTCCACCCAACACCCCTTCTGAACACCACACCACCCAACACCCCCTCTCAACACCACACCAACCAACACCTCCCTCTCAACACCACACCACCCAACTCCTCCCTCTCAACACCACACCACCCAACACCTCTCCCTCAACACCACAATACCAGACACCCCCTCTCAACACCACCCCACCCAACACCCCCTCTCAACACCACCCTACCCAACACCCCCTCACAACACCACACAAATCACCACCCCGTCTCAACACCACACCACCCAACACCATACCACCTAACACTTCCCTCTCAACACCACCCCCTCTCAACACCACCTGACCCAACACCCCCTCTCAACACCACATCACCCAACACCCCCTCTCAACACCACAACACAACACCCCCCTCTCAACACCACACCACCCATCACCTCCCTCTAAACACCACACCACCCAACACCTCCCTCTCAACACCACAATACCCATCACCTCACTCTCAACACCACACCACCCAACACCCCCCTCTCAACACCACACCATCCAACACCCCTCTCAACACCACACCATCCAAAACCCACTCTCAACACCACCACCACCCAACACCCCCTCTCAACACAACACCATCGACCACCCCCTCGCAAAACTACCCCACTCAACACCCCCTCTCAACACCACACAACCCAACACCCCGTCTCAACAGCACCCAACACCATATCTCCCAACACCTCCGTCTCAAAACCACCCCCTCTCAACACCACCCTACCCAACACCTCCTCTCAACACCACACCACCCAACACCCCCTCTCAACACCACAACACCCAACACCTCCCACTCAACACCACACCACCCATCTCCTCCCTCTCAACACCACACCACCCAACACCTCCCTCTCAACACCACACCACCCAACACCTCCCTCTTAACACCACACCACCCAACACCTCCCTCTCAACACCACACCACCCAACATCTCCCTCTCAACACCACACCACCCAGCACCTCCCTCTCAACACCACACCATCCAACAACCGCTCTCAACACTACACCATCCAACACCCTTCTCAACACTACACCACCTAACGCCTCCCTCTTAACTCCACACCACCCAACATCCCCTCTCAACACCACCCCATCCAACACCCCCTCTCAACAACACCATCGAACACCCCCTCTCAACACTACCCCACAAAACACCCCCTCTCAACACCACACCATCCAACACCCTCTCTCAACACCACACCACCCAACACCCACTCTCAACACCACATCACCCAACACACCCTCTCCACACCACCCACTCTCAACAGCACCCCACCCAACATCACCTCTCACCACCACACCACCCAACACCCCCTCTCAACACCACACAACCCAACACCTCCCTCTCAACACCACACCACCTAACACCACACCACCCAACACCACACCACCCAACACCACACCACCTAACACCACACCACCCAACACCACACCACCCAACACCACACCACCCAACACCACACCACCCTACACCACACCACCCAACACTCCCTTCTCAACACCACCCCACCCAACACCCCCTCTCAACACCACACCCTCCAACACCTCCTCTCCACACCACACTACCCAACGCCTCCCTCTAAACACCACATCATCCATCACCCCCTCTCAACACCACACCACCCAACACCCCCACTCAACACCACACCATCCATCACCCACTCACAACACCACCCTACCCAACACCTACTCTCAACACCACACCATCCAACACCCCCTCTCAACACTACACCACTCAACGCCTCCCTCTCAACACCACACCATCCAACACCCCCTCTCAACACCACACCACCCAACACCCTCTCTCAACACCACACCACCCAACACCCTCTCTCAACACCACACCACCCAACACCCTCTCTCAACACCACACCACTCAACACCCTCTCTCAACACCACACCACTCAACACCCCCTCTCAACACCCCACCATCCAACACCCCTTCTCAACACCACACCACGCAACACCTAATATCAACACCACACCGCCCAACACCCCCTTTCAACAGCACCCCACCCAACACCCCCTCTGAACACCACACCACCTAACACCACCTTCTCAACACCACACCTCCCAACACCTCCCTCTCAACACCACCCTTTCTCAACACCACCCCACCCAACACCCCGTCTCAACACCACACCACGCAACACCCCCTCTCAACTCCACACCACCCAACAGCTCCCTCTCAACACCACACCACCCATCACCTCCCTCTCAACACCAGACCACCCAACACCTCCCTCTAAACACCACACCATCAAACACCCCTTCTCAACACTACACCATCCAACACCCCCTCTCAACACTACACCACCCAACACCTCCCTCTTAAAACCACACCACCCAACACCCCCTCTCAACACACCACACCACTCGACACCCCCTCTCAAGACCACACCATCCAACACCCCCTCTCAACACCACACCACCCAACACCCCCTCTCAACACAACAACATCCAACACCCCCTCTCAACACAACAACATCCAACACCCCCTCTCAACACTGTACCACCCAACGCCTCCCTCTCAACACCACACCACCCAACACCCCCTCTCAACACCACACCATCCAACACCCCTTCTCAACACCACCTCACCAAACACCCCCTCTCAACACAACACCATCAAACACCCCCTCTCAACACCACACAACCCAACACCCCGTCTCAACACCACCCAACACCATATGTGGGATATTTGGGGCTTGAACATGATTATTTAAATATTAATGTAGTAAATTAAATTACGAAGGACCACCCGCTTTTGTAGAAAAGAGGGAAACTGAGAATTTCTGATCATTAGATAATTCCTAGATGAAACCAGTAACTATGGATAAAAACTAGAAATAAGATCATAGAAATAATTAATGGGCTGTATTATTAAATGAATCAAACCTCAAACACCTACATTGGGGGGTTATTACTGGAGGTAAGTACGTCCAGGAATTAGTGTGGTTCGTTCACTAATTCAATTAATAATAATCTAATCCTATAAACTAATATTGAAACTGTTATCATTATCATAAAGGGGAACATAGATTATGAGCATAGTAATGAATTACAGTAAACCACATATTAATCCCAAAGAATTCTGCACACAAAATTGCAATAGAATCATAAAAGGAAATAAATCTTAGCTTAATGAAGATTCCTTTAGAAAGCCATGGAAGTTCCTCTTATTCTCTGGACTCGGTCGACTGACGAGTGGAACGGGTTAACATGGGAGAAGGCAGCATGGAGAATTCTTCTCTCGTGCTGCAAGACAAATATTTTACAGTAGCAACTGATTTACCCACTGAATCTATATAGTCAAGAAAATTAAGAGTTACAGGTGACAAATTTTAATCACCTGTTATTAGATGTTATCGTGCGTCATAACGGACAATCACCCTGCTACTAGTAACTTTTTACCCGATGCATCACATAAAAGAATATACTTAGCTGTGGGCACTGTATAAGTATTAAGATTGCCGTGCTTCGCGTCCCAGGCTCTGGTTAACCCTATCCTGGATAGTGACGCGCTTCGCTGGCCGGTCACGTGTCGTCAAGAACCAAGTCAAAGGGCTCCTTATTTGACACCAGCACTAGCTGAAGATACTATCTGCAAGGTTATTCACGCCTCACAGTGGCGACTTTCATCTGAGGATGAATAATGCCTGCCCTAGTTGCTGGACAATGGCGTCTTCTTATGAGTACGGTAAGCGCAGGTCCGCCTCTGAACGGCTCACCACGTGTACTGAGCTGGCCTTCCTCTACCCACGCCGAGTCCGCGTTCATAAAACAAATTATTGTCTCGAACATTAATATTTCTCGCATTTACGCTTGAAACGTTGAAGACTGGACGGGTTTATTATTTAGAGGAAGAAAATATTGTTATTTACCAATTTAAGAATAGTAAATATATAAGGGAGAGGAATTAATGTCTCCCCATGGCATTCACTGGTGATGTTAACTTTATCACGAGATAGACGCTATGATTCCAACGCTCTATTCGGCTTTTAGTTAGAGATCAATTCGTCTGCAATTAGTTATCATACAGAATGCCTTAGGTATGGAGAATCGTATTTAATTCTCACATACATTGGATACAATGTGTTTACTGTAGGGAAATCTGACGCAATACAGGCGTCAGGTGACATGAGAATTCTAGCCTACTGCACAGATGAAATTATTAGTACATGAGAATTCTACGTGTTGTAATTTTACTTACTACAATAATTAGTATGGTTAGTAATAAGTAATGAGAATACAACAGCGTTGTATTCGGTGTTGGAAATATCCAACACCATACCTCCCAACACCTCCCTCTCAACACCACCCCCTCTCAACACCACCCTAGCCAACACCTCTCAACACCACACCACCCAACACCCCCTCTCAACACCACACCCCCATCACCTCCTTCTCAACACCACACCACCCATCACCTCCCTCTCAACACCACACCACCCAACACCCCCTCTCAACACTACACCACCCAACGCCTCCCTCTCAACACCACACCACCCAACACCCACTCTCAACACCACACCACTCACCACCCCCTCTCAACACCACACCACCCAACACCCACTCTCAACACCACACCACTCACCACCCCCTCTCAACACAACACCATCGAACACCCCCCTCTCAACACCACTCCACCCAACACCACCTCTCAACACCACACCATCCAACACCGTCTCTCAACACCACACCACCCAGCACCCACTCTCAACACCAAACCACCAAACACCCCCTCTCCACACAACCCACTCTCAACTGCACCTCACCTAACACCTTCTCTCAACACCACACGACCCAACAACCCCTCTCAACACCACATCACCCAACACCACACCACCCAACACCACACCACCCAACACTCCCTTCTACACACCAGCCAACCCAACACCCCCTCTCAACACCACACCATCCAACACCCCCTCTCAACACCACCCCACCCAGCACCCCTCTCAACACCACACCATCTAACACCCCCTCTCAACAAAACCCCACCCAACACCCCCCTCTCAACACAACACCACCGAACACCCCCTCTCAATACCACCCCATCTCAAAACCACACCACCCAACACCCCCTTTCAACACCACACCATCCAACACCCCTTCTCAACACCACCCCACCAAACACCCCCTCACAACACAACACCATCAAACACCCCCTCTCAACACTAACCCACCCAACACCACCTCTCAACACCACACCATCCATCACCCTCTCTCAACACCACACCACCCAGCACCCACTCTTAACACCACACTACCCAACACCCCCTCTCCAAACAACCCCCACTCAACAGCACCCCACCCAAAACCCCCTCTCAACACCACACCACCCAACAACGCCTCTCCACACCACACCATCCAACACTCCCTCTCAACACCACCCCACCGAACACCCCCTCTCAACACCACACCATCCCACACTCCCTCTCAACACTACACCACCCAACGCCTCCCTCTCAACACCACACCATCCAACACCCCCTCTCAACACCACCCCACCCAACACCCCGTCTTAACACAACACCATCGAACGCCCCCTCTCAGTACCACCCCATCCAACACACCATCTCAAAACCACACCACCCAACACCCACTCTCAACACCACACCACCCAACACCCCCTCTCCACACCAACTCCTCTCAACTGCACCCCATTCAACACCCCCTCTGAACACCACTCCCCCCAACACCCCCTCTTAACATCACACCACCCAACTCCTCCCTCTCAACACCACCCCACCCAACACCCCCTCTCAACACAACACCATCGAACACCCCCTCTCAACACTACCCCACCCAACACCCCCTCTCAACACAACACCATCGAACACCCCCTCTCAACACTACCCCACCCAACACCCCCTCTCAACACCACACCTTCCAACACCCTCTCTCAACATCACACTATCCAACACCCGCTCTCAACACCACATCACCCAACACACCCTCTCCACACCACCCACTCTCAACAGCACCCCACCCAACACCCCCTCTCAACACCACACCACCCAACACCTCCCTCTCAACACCACACCACCTAACACCACACCACCCAACACCACACCACCCAACACCACACCACCCAACACCACACCCCCAACACCACACCACCCAACATTCCCTTCTCAACACTACCCCACCAAACACCCCCTCTCAACACCACACCATCCAACACCTCCTCTCAACACTACACCACCCAACGCCTCCCTCTAAACTCCACATCACCCATCACCCCCTCTCAACACCATACCACCCAACACCCCCTCTCAACACCACACCATCCATCACCCACTCTCAACACCACCCCACCCAACACCTCCTCTCAACACCACACCATCCAACACCCCCTCTCAACACTACACCACTCAACGCCTCCCGCTCAACACCACACCACCCAACACCCCGTCTCAACACCACACCACTCAACACCCCCTCTCAACACCACACCATCTAACACCCCCTCTCAACACCACCCCACCCATCACCCCCTCTCAACACCCCACCATCCAACACCACACCACCCAACACCTACTCTCAACACCACACCACCCAACACCCCCTCTCCACACCACCTCCTCTCAACAGCACCTCACCCAACACCCCCTCTGAACACCACACCACCTAACACCTCCTTATCAACACCACACCTCCCAACACCTCCCTCTCAACACCACCCTTTCTCAACACCACCCCACCCAACACCCCCTCTTAACACCACACCACGCAACACCTCCCTCTCAACACCACACCACCGATCACCTCCCTCTCAACACCAGACCACCCAACACCTCCCTCTAAACACCACACCATCCAACACCCCTTCTCAACACTACACCATCCAACACCCCCTCTCAACACTACACAACCCAACGCCTCCCTCTTAAAACCACACCACCCAACACCCCCTCTCAACACCACACCACTCGACACCCCCTCTCAAGACCACACCATCCAACACTTCCTCTCAACACCACCCCACCCAACACCCCCTCTCAACACAACAACATTCAACACCCCCTCTCAACACTGTACCACCCAACGCCTCCCTCTCAACAACACACCACCCAACACCCTCTCTCAACACCACACCATCCAATACCCCTTCTCAACACCACCCCACCAAACACCCCCTCTCAACACAACACCATCGAACATCCCCTCTATACACTAACCCACCCAACACCACCTCTCAACACCACACTATCCAACACTCTCTCTCAACACCACACACCCCAGCACCCACTCTCAACACCACACTACCCAACACCCCCTCTCCAAACAACCCCCACTCAACAGCACCTCACCCAAAACCCCCTCTCAACACCACACCACCCAACAATCCCTCTCAACACCACACCACCCAAGACCACACCACCCAACACTCCCTTCTCAACACCACCCCACCGAACACCCCCTCTCAACACCACACCATCCAACACTCCCTCTCAACACTACACCACCCAACGCCTCCCTCTCAACACCACACCATCCAACACCCCCTCTCAACACCACACCACCCAACACCCGCTCTCAATACCACACCATCCAACACCCCCTCTCAACACCACCCCACCCAGCACTGTCTCTCAACACCACACCATACAACACCCGCTCTCAACACCACCCCACCCAACACCCCCTCTTAACACAACACCATCGAACACTATTATATAGACTGTGGGTTGGATGGTGTTGTCGTCGTTGATCCTTCTCTACGGACAACCCAACCCACAACTCGGTAGAGTGCTTACACTTCACTAGGAGATCACACTAGGCGCTTCTGGCTCTTGGAGAGGGGCTCAACGTCACACGTTTAGGGGATGCGGCTCCAACACTTAGCCTCGTTGTCACGTGCACACACCCACTCGAGCCGCTGTGACTCCCCACTCTCTCCTTAGATAAGATATGATCTCCTCAATCCCCTATGACTTACTAGTATTACCTCCTACCCTGTCCACAGCAGTGGTTCTTGGTTCTTTCTCTCTCCTTCTTTACTACCTCCTGGGAAGCCTCACTAGGACAAGGGCAAACACCAGCAAATTGTGACACATTTACTTGACAAAGCACATACACGATACATACACACATATAATAATAATGAATCCTATACTCTGTAATATCACAATCAGGTTGCACTCCAATACCATCAGAACTCTATTATCAGCTTATCAAGTGGTATCCTATCTCCTGGTTCACCACCTGATACTATTAACCTCCTCAAGTTGGTCAAGCCTACACACTGTTGCACCATCAACAAGATAACATATATATATAGAAAATCAGCATTTGAATGCAATAACATATACCAGTATAAATGTTCATTGATACTTCAGTATAAAAAAACTCCTTGACATAAGGATGCCAACAGTCACTCACCTCTCACTGCGTCTTGCACGCTACTGACAACCAAACACTATCAACTCCCTATAAGTAATCCACCAGAACTTCCCCCTTCCACCTCTGGAAGTTCACAACCCTAATATCCTTAGGTTCTTCCGGGCTTCACTACCAGGATCCTCTGCAGCTCCTCCAGGCTGCTATCATGAAGTTTCCTTGTGCAACTACGGTGCTTCACCCTTCTGTTAGGTTCTTCCACAGCTCTCTTGGCTGCTACACCACCTCTACAGAAGCACGTGACACTCCTCTTCACTGCTGCTTCTCCTCACAGCTCGAGGTCCTCTGCTCCACTACCTTGGAGTCTCATCAGCTACATCATCTGCTGGCTTCGAAGTTCTCAGCAACTTCTTCCCCAAAAAACAAACCACAGATTAATTGGTCGAGGGCGCTTTCCCTCTGACGGCGTCTGGTCAGGGCGCTCCACACAGCCCACAATAATGCTTCTGGGCGATTTAATATCTGCTCGTCGACCAGGACTTGAGACCACAACGTTCCCAGCTCGATTCCACAGCTGGTACGTCTGCACACTTCTCTTCTCTTAGAGATATATCACTAGGGGTTCCCTTCTGGCGGGAGCTCAAACGGAGCGCGGCTTCCCCCTGCGATGTGTTGGCACTCAAGTGAGGTCAAGGTCCTCCGGAAGCGAGCCTCACGCCTCCAGCAAAATGTCCACATCTCCTAGCCAGTCATTTATCTGTTTTCTTCTTCATCGCCCATAATCTTAAATTGTTCATTGAATCCACCATACCATTTTTCACATGGGTTATCACCTCAAATTTTGCTAGACCTTCTAATCAGGTCAGGCTTGACGAATAACTCTCAAGGAGGGAGACTCGTTTCTCCTGTAGGCTGAGATCATAACAACACCCCCTCTCAATACCACCCCATCCAACACCCCATCTCAAAACCACACCACCCAACACCCATTCTCAACACCACACCTCCCAACACGCCCTCTCCACACCAACTCCTCTCAACTGCACCCCACTCATCACCCCCTCTGAACACTACACCACCCAACACCCCCTCTCAACATCACACCACCCAACACCTCCCTCTCAACACCACCCCACCCAACACCCCCTCTCAACACAACACCATCCAACACCCCCTCTCAACACTACCCCACCCAACACCCCCTCTCAACACCACACCATCCAACACCCTCTCTCAACACCACACCACCCAACACTAACTCTCAACACCACATCACCCAACACACCCTCTCTACACCACCCACTCTCAACAGCACCACACCCAACACCCCCTCTCAACGCCACACCACCCAACACCCCCTCTTAACACCACACCACCCAACACCTCGCTCTCAACACCACACCACCTAACACCACACCACCCAACACCACACCACCCAACACCACACCACCCAACACCACATCACCCAACACCGCACCACCCAACACTCCCTTCTCAACACCACCCCACCCAACACCCCCTCTCAACACCACACCATCCAACACCCCCTCTCAACACTACACCACCCAACGCCTCCCTCTCAACACCACACCATCCACCACCCCCTCTCAACACCACACTACCCAACACCCCCTCTCAACACCACATCATCCAACACACCCTCTCCACACCACCCACTCTCAACAGCACCCCATCCAACACCCCCTCTCAACACCACACCACCCAACACCCCCTCTCAACACCACACAATCCATCACCCACTCTCAACACCACCCCACCCAACACCTCCTCTCAACACCACACCATCCAACACCCCCTCTCAACACTACACAACTCAACGCCTCCCTCTCAACACCAAACCACCCAACACCCCCTCTCAACACCACACCACACAACACCCCCTCTCAACACCACACCATCTAACACCCCGTCTCAACACCACCCCACCCAACACCCCCTCTCAACACCACACCACCCAACACCCCCTCTCAACACCACACCACACAACACCCCCTCTCAACACCACACCATCCATCACCCACTCTTAACACCACATCACCCAACACACCCTCTCCACACCACCCACTCTCAACAGCACCCCATCCAACACCCCCTCTCAACACCACACCACCCAACACCCCCTCTCAACACCACACCATCCATCACCCACTCTCAACACCACCCAACCCAACACCTCCTCTCAACACCACACCATCCAACACCCCCTCTCAACACCACACCATCCAACACCCCCATCTCAAAACCACACCACCCAACACCTACTCTCAACACCACACCACCAAACACCCCCTCTCCACACCACCTCCTCTCAACAGCACCCCACCCAACACCCCTCTGAACACCACACCACCCAACACCACCTCTCAAAACCACACCACCCAACACCTCCCTCTAAACACCACACCTCCCAACACCTCCCTCTCAACACCACCCCCTCTCAACACCACCCCACCCAACACCCCCTCTCAACTCCACACCACCCAACACCTCACTCTCAACACCACATCATCCATCACCTCCCTCTCAACACCACACCACCCAACACCTCCCACTTAACACCACACCACCCATCACCTCCATCTCAACACCACACCACCCAACACCCCCTCTCAACTCCACACCACCCAACACCTCACTCTCAACACCACATCACCCATCACCTCCCTCTCAACACCACACCACCCAACACCTCCCACTCAACACCACACCACCCATCACCTCCATCTCAACACCACACCACCCAACACTTCCCTCTCAACACCAGACCACCCAAGACCTCCCTCTAAACACCACACCAACCAACACCCCTTCTCAACACTACACCATCGAACACCCCCTCTCAACACCACCCCACTCAACACCCTCTCTCAACACAACAACATCCAACTCACCCTCTGAAGACTATACCACCCAACGCCTCCCTCTCAACACCACACCACTCAGCACCCACTCTCAACACCACACCACCCAACACCCCCTCTCCACACAACCCCCTCTTAACAGCACCCCAATCAACACCCCCTCTCAACACCACACCACCCAACAACCCCTCTCAACACCACACCACCCAACACCACACCACCCAAGACCACACCACCCAACACTCCCTTTTCAAAACCACCCCACCCAACACCCCCTCTGAACGACACACCATCCAACACCCCCTCTCAACACCACACCACACAACACCTCCCTCTCAACACCACACCACCTAACACCACACCACCCAACACCACACCACCCAACACCACACCACCCAACACCACACCACCCAACACCACACCACCCAACACTCCCTTCTCAACACTACACCACCCAACGCCTCCCTCTCAACACCACACCATCCAACACCCCCTCTCAACACCACACCACCCAACACCCCCTCTCAACACATTACCTTCCAACACCCCCTCTCAACACTTCACCACTCAACGCCTCTCTCTCAACACCACAACACTCAACACCTCCCTCTCAACACCACACCACCCATCACCTCCCTCTCAACACCACACCACCCAACACCTCCCTCTCAACACCACACCACCCATCACCTCTCTCTCAACACCACACCACCCAACACCACCCTCTCTACTCAACACCACCCAGCACCTCCCTCTCAACACCACACCCTCCAACACTCCCTCTCAACACTACCGCACCCAACACTCCCTCTCAAGACAACACCATCCTACACCCCCTCTCAACACTACACCACCCAACGCCTCCCTCTCAACACCACATCACCCAAAACCCCCTCTAAACCCCACACCTCCCAACACCCCCTCTCCACACCATAACATCCAACACCCCCTCTCAACACCACCCCACCCAACACCCCCTCTCAACACAACACCATCGAACACCCCCTCGCAACACTACCCCACCCAACACCCCCTCTCAACACCACACAACCCAACACCCCGTCTCAACACCACCCACCATAATACCTCCCAACACCTCCCTCTCAAAACCACACCACCCAGCACCTCCCTCTCAACACCACACCATCCAACACCCTTTCTCAACACCACACCACCCAACAACCCCTCTCAACACCATACCACCCAACACCCCCTCTGAACACCACACCATCCAACACCCCCTCTCAACACTACACCAAAAAACACCCCCTCTCAAGACCACACAATCCAACACCCTCTCTCAACACCACACCACCCAGCACCAACTCTTAACACCACACCACCCAACACACCCTCTCCACACCACCCCCCTCTCAACAGCTTCACACCCAACACCCCCTCTCAACACCACACCACACAACACCCCCTCTCAACACGACACAACCCCACACCTCCCTCTCAACACCACACCACCCAACACCACACCACCCAACACCGCACCAGCCAACACCACACCACCTAACACTCCCTTCTCAACACCACACCATCCAACTCCCCCTCTCAACACTAAACCACCCAACGCCTCCCTCTCAACACCACACCATCCAACACTCCCTCTCAACACCACACCACCCAACACCACCTCTCAACACCACACCATCCAACACCCCCTCTCAACAGCACCCCACCCAACACCCCCTCTGAACACCACACCAACCGACACCCTTTCTCAACACCACACCACTCAACACCTCCTTCTCAACACCAAACCACCCAACACCAACTCTCAGCACCACCCCACCCAACACCCTCTCTCAACACCACCCTACCCAACACCCCCTCTCAACACCACACAACCCAACACCCCGTCTCAACACCACACCACCCAACACCACACCACCCAACACCACACCACCCAACACCACACCACCCAACACCTCCCTCTCAACACCACTTCCTCTCAACACCAGCCGACCCAACACACCCCTCTCAACACCACACCACCCAACACCCCTCTCAACACCGCAACACCCATCACCTCCCTCTCAACACCACACCACCCATCACCTCCCTCTCAACACCACACCACCCAACACCGCCCACTCAACACCACACCACCCATCACCTCCATCTCAACACCACACCACCCAACACTTCCCTCTCAACACCAGACCACCCAAGACCTCCCTCTAAACACCACACCAACCAACACCCCCTCTCAACACTACACCATCGAACACCCCCTCTCAACACCACCCCACTCAACACCCTCTCTCAACACAACAACATCCAACTCACCCTCTCAACACTCTACCACCCAACGCCTCCCTCTCAACACCACACCACCCAACAATCCCTCTCAACACCACACCACCCAAGACCACAACACCCAACACTCCCTTCTCAACACCACCCCACCGAACACCCCCTCTCAACACCACACCATCCAACACTCCCTCTCAACACTACACCACCCAACGCCTCCCTCTCAACACCACACCATCCAACACCCCCTCTCAACACCACACCACCCAACACCCGTTCTCAATACCACACCATCCAACACCCCCTCTCAACACCACCCCACCCAGCACTGTCTCTCAACACCACACCATATAACACCCGCTCTCAACACCACCCCACCCAACACCCCCTCTTAACACAACACCATCGAACACCCCCTCTCAATACCACCCCATCCAACACCCCATCTCAAAACCACACCACCCAACACCCATTCTCAACACCACACCTCCCAACACGCCCTCTCCACACCAACTCCTCTCAACTGCACCCCACTCATCACCCCCTCTGAACACCACACCACCCAACACCCCCTCTCAACATCACACCACCCAACACCTTCCTCTCAACACCACCCCACCCAACACCCCCTCTCAACACAACACCATCCAACATCCCCTCTCAACACTACCCCACCCAACACCCCCTCTCAACACCACACCATCCAACACTCTCTCTCAACACCACACCACCCAACACTAACTCTCAACACCACATCACCCAACACACCCTCTCCACACCACCCACTCTCAACAGCACCACACCCAACACCCCCTCTCAACGCCACACCACCCAACACCCCCTCTTAACACCACACCACCCAACACCTCGCTCTCAACACCACACCACCTAACACCACACCACCCAACACCACACCACCCAACACCACACCACCCAACACCACATCACCCAACACCGCACCACCCAACACTCCCTTCTCAACACCACCCCACCCAACACCCTCTCTGAACACCACACCATCCAACACCCCCTCTCAACACTACACCACC
This sequence comes from Procambarus clarkii, assembly GCF_040958095.1. Lineage (NCBI taxonomy): Eukaryota > Metazoa > Arthropoda > Malacostraca > Decapoda > Cambaridae > Procambarus > Procambarus clarkii. The sequence goes on along the minus strand of NC_091203.1, from coordinate 9,188,571 downwards.
CAACGCCTCCCTCTCAACACCACACCATCCACCACCCCCTCTCAACACCACACTACCCAACACCCCCTCTCAACAGCACATCATCCAACACACCCTCTCCACACCACCCACTCTCAACAGCACCCCATCCAACACCCCCTCTCAACAAAACACCACCCAACACCCCCTCTCAACACCACACAATCCATCACCCACTCTCAACACCACCCCACCCAAGACCTCCTCTCAACACCACACCATCCAACACCCCCTCTCAACACTACACAACTCAACGCCTCCCTCTCAACACCAAACCACCCAACACCCCCTCTCAACACCACACCACACAACACCCCCTCTCAACACCACACCATCTAACACCCCGTCTCAACACCACCCCACCCAACACCCCCTCTCAACACCACACCACCCAACACCCCCTCTCAACACCACACCACACAACACCCCCTCTCAACACCACACCACCCATCACCTCCATCTCAACACCACACCACCCAACACTTCCCTCTCAACACCAGACCACCCAAGACCTCCCTCTAAACACCACACCAACCAACACCCCTTCTCAACAATACACCATCGAACACCCCCTCTCAACACCACCCCACTCAACACCCTCTCTCAACACAACAACATCCAACTCACCCTCTGAAGACTATACCACCCAACGCCTCCCTCTCAACACCACACCACTCAGCACCCACTCTCAACACCACACCACCCAACACCCCCTCTCCACACAACCCCCTCTTAACAGCACCCCAATCAACACCCCCTCTCAACACCACACCACCCAACAACCCCTCTCAACACCACACCACCCAACACCACACCACCCAAGACCACACCACCCAACACTCCCTTTTCAAAACCACCCCACCCAACACCCCCTCTGAACGACACACCATCCAACACCCCCTCTCAACACCACACCACCCAACACCTCCCTCTCAACACCACACCACCTAACACCACACCACCCAACACCACACCACCCAACACCACACCACCCAACACCACACCACCCAACACCACACCACCCAACACCACACCACCCAACACTCCCTTCTCAACACTACACCACCCAACGCCTCCCTCTCAACACCACACCATCCAACACCCCCTCTCAACACCACACCACCCAACACCCCCTCTCAACACATTACCTTCCAACACCCCCTCTCAACACTTCACCACTCAACGCCTCTCTCTCAACACCACAACACCCAACACCTCCCTCTCAACACCACACCACCCATCACCTCCCTCTCAACACCACACCACCCAACACCTCCCTCTCAACACCACACCACCCATCACCTCCCTCTCAACACCACACCACCCAACACCACCCTCTCTACTCAACACCACCCAGCACCTCCCTCTCAACACCACACCCTCCAACACTCCCTCTCAACACTACCCCACCCAACACTCCCTCTCAAGACAACACCATCCTACACCCCCTCTCAACACTACACCACCCAACGCCTCCCTCTCAACACCACATCACCCAAAACCCCCTCTAAACCCCACACCTCCCAACACCCCCTCTCCACACCATAACATCCAACACCCCCTCTCAACACCACCCCACCCAACACCCCCTCTCAACACAACACCATCGAACACCCCCTCGCAACACTACCCCACCCAACACCCCCTCTCAACACCACACAACCCAACACCCCGTCTCAACACCACCCAACATAATACCTCCCAACACCTCCCTCTCAAAACCACACCACCCAGCACCTCCCTCTCAACACCACACCATCCAACACCCTTTCTCAACACCACACCACCCAACAACCCCTCTCAACACCATACCACCCAACACCCCCTCTGAACACCACACCATCCAACACCCCCTCTCAACACTACACCAAAAAACACCCCCTCTCAAGACCACACAATCCAACACCCTCTCTCAACACCACACCACCCAGCACCAACTCTTAACACCACACCACCCAACACACCCTCTCCACACCACCCCCCTCTCAACAGCTTCACACCCAACACCCCCTCTCAACACCACACCACACAACACCCCCTCTCAACACGACACAACCCCACACCTCCCTCTCAACACCACACCACCCAACACCACACCACCCAACACCGCACCAGCCAACACCACACCACCTAACACTCCCTTCTCAACACCACACCATCCAACTCCCCCTCTCAACACTAAACCACCCAACGCCTCCCTCTCAACACCACACCATCCAACACCCCCTCTCAACACCACCCCCTCTCAACACCACCCCACCCAACACCCCCTCTCAACTCCACACCACCCAACACCTCACTCTCAACACCACATCATCCATCACCTCCCTCTCAACACCACACCACCCAACACCTCCCACTTAACACCACACCACCCATCACCTCCATCTCAACACCACACCACCCAACACCCCCTCTCAACTCCACACCACCCAACACCTCACTCTCAACACCACATCACCCATCACCTCCCTCTCAACACCACACCACCCAACACCTCCCACTCAACACCACACCACCCATCACCTCCATCTCAACACCACACCACCCAACACTTCCCTCTCAACACCAGACCACCCAAGACCTCCCTCTAAACACCACACCAACCAACACCCCTTCTCAACACTACACCATCGAACACCCCCTCTCAACACCACCCCACTCAACACCCTCTCTCAACACAACAACATCCAACTCACCCTCTGAAGACTATACCACCCAACGCCTCCCTCTCAACACCACACCACTCAGCACCCACTCTCAACACCACACCACCCAACACCCCCTCTCCACACAACCCCCTCTTAACAGCACCCCAATCAACACCCCCTCTCAACACCACACCACCCAACAACCCCTCTCAACACCACACCACCCAACACCACACCACCCAAGACCACACCACCCAACACTCCCTTTTCAAAACCACCCCACCCAACACCCCCTCTGAACGACACACCATCCAACACCCCCTCTCAACACCACACCACACAACACCTCCCTCTCAACACCACACCACCTAACACCACACCACCCAACACCACACCACCCAACACCACACCACCCAACACCACACCACCCAACACCACACCACCCAACACTCCCTTCTCAACACTACACCACCCAACGCCTCCCTCTCAACACCACACCATCCAACACCCCCTCTCAACACCACACCACCCAACACCCCCTCTCAACACATTACCTTCCAACACCCCCTCTCAACACTTCACCACTCAACGCCTCTCTCTCAACACCACAACACTCAACACCTCCCTCTCAACACCACACCACCCATCACCTCCCTCTCAACACCACACCACCCAACACCTCCCTCTCAACACCACACCACCCATCACCTCTCTCTCAACACCACACCACCCAACACCACCCTCTCTACTCAACACCACCCAGCACCTCCCTCTCAACACCACACCCTCCAACACTCCCTCTCAACACTACCGCACCCAACACTCCCTCTCAAGACAACACCATCCTACACCCCCTCTCAACACTACACCACCCAACGCCTCCCTCTCAACACCACATCACCCAAAACCCCCTCTAAACCCCACACCTCCCAACACCCCCTCTCCACACCATAACATCCAACACCCCCTCTCAACACCACCCCACCCAACACCCCCTCTCAACACAACACCATCGAACACCCCCTCGCAACACTACCCCACCCAACACCCCCTCTCAACACCACACAACCCAACACCCCGTCTCAACACCACCCACCATAATACCTCTCAACACCTCCCTCTCAAAACCACACCACCCAGCACCTCCCTCTCAACACCACACCATCCAACACCCTTTCTCAACACCACACCACCCAACAACCCCTCTCAACACCATACCACCCAACACCCCCTCTGAACACCACACCATCCAACACCCCCTCTCAACACTACACCAAAAAACACCCCCTCTCAAGACCACACAATCCAACACCCTCTCTCAACACCACACCACCCAGCACCAACTCTTAACACCACACCACCCAACACACCCTCTCCACACCACCCCCCTCTCAACAGCTTCACACCCAACACCCCCTCTCAACACCACACCACACAACACCCCCTCTCAACACGACACAACCCCACACCTCCCTCTCAACACCACACCACCCAACACCACACCACCCAACACCGCACCAGCCAACACCACACCACCTAACACTCCCTTCTCAACACCACACCATCCAACTCCCCCTCTCAACACTAAACCACCCAACGCCTCCCTCTCAACACCACACCATCCAACACTCCCTCTCAACACCACACCACCCAACACCACCTCTCAACACCACACCATCCAACACCCCCTCTCAACAGCACCCCACCCAACACCCCCTCTGAACACCACACCAACCGACACCCTTTCTCAACACCACACCACTCAACACCTCCTCAACACCAAACCACCCAACACCAACTCTCAGCACCACCCCACCCAACACCCTCTCTCAACACCACCCTACCCAACACCCCCTCTCAACACCACACAACCCAACACCCCGTCTCAACACCACACCACCCAACACCACACCACCCAACACCACACCACCCAACACCACACCACCCAACACCTCCCTCTCAACACCACTTCCTCTCAACACCAGCCGACCCAACACACCCCTCTCAACACCACACCACCCAACACCCCTCTCAACACCGCAACACCCATCACCTCCCTCTCAACACCACACCACCCATCACCTCCCTCTCAACACCACACCACCCAACACCGCCCACTCAACACCACACCACCCATCACCTCCATCTCAACACCACACCACCCAACACTTCCCTCTCAACACCAGACCACCCAAGACCTCCCTCTAAACACCACACCAACCAACACCCCCTCTCAACACTACACCATCGAACACCCCCTCTCAACACCACCCCACTCAACACCCTCTCTCAACACAACAACATCCAACTCACCCTCTCAATACTCTACCACCCAACGCCTCCCTCTCAACACCACACCACCCAACAATCCCTCTCAACACCACACCACCCAAGACCACAACACCCAACACTCCCTTCTCAACACCACCCCACCGAACACCCCCTCTCAACACCACACCATCCAACACTCCCTCTCAACACTACACCACCCAACGCCTCCCTCTCAACACCACACCATCCAACACCCCCTCTCAACACCACACCACCCAACACCCGTTCTCAATACCACACCATCCAACACCCCCTCTCAACACCACCCCACCCAGCACTGTCTCTCAACACCACACCATATAACACCCGCTCTCAACACCACCCCACCCAACACCCCCTCTTAACACAACACCATCGAACACCCCCTCTCAATACCACCCCATCCAACACCCCATCTCAAAACCACACCACCCAACACCCATTCTCAACACCACACCTCCCAACACGCCCTCTCCACACCAACTCCTCTCAACTGCACCCCACTCATCACCCCCTCTGAACACCACACCACCCAACACCCCCTCTCAACATCACACCACCCAACACCTTCCTCTCAACACCACCCCACCCAACACCCCCTCTCAACACAACACCATCCAACATCCCCTCTCAACACTACCCCACCCAACACCCCCTCTCAACACCACACCATCCAACACTCTCTCTCAACACCACACCACCCAACACTAACTCTCAACACCACATCACCCAACACACCCTCTCCACACCACCCACTCTCAACAGCACCACACCCAACACCCCCTCTCAACGCCACACCACCCAACACCCCCTCTTAACACCACACCACCCAACACCTCGCTCTCAACACCACACCACCTAACACCACACCACCCAACACCACACCACCCAACACCACACCACCCAACACCACATCACCCAACACCGCACCACCCAACACTCCCTTCTCAACACCACCCCACCCAACACCCCCTCTGAACACCACACCATCCAACACCCCCTCTCAACACTACACCACCCAACGCCTCCCTCTCAACACCACACCATCCACCACCCCCTCTCAACACCACACTACCCAACACCCCCTCTCAACAGCACATCATCCAACACACCCTCTCCACACCACCCACTCTCAACAGCACCCCATCCAACACCCCCTCTCAACAAAACACCACCCAACACCCCCTCTCAACACCACACAATCCATCACCCACTCTCAACACCACCCCACCCAAGACCTCCTCTCAACACCACACCATCCAACACCCCCTCTCAACACTACACAACTCAACGCCTCCCTCTCAACACCAAACCACCCAACACCCCCTCTCAACACCACACCACACAACACCCCCTCTCAACACCACACCATCTAACACCCCGTCTCAACACCACCCCACCCAACACCCCCTCTCAACACCACACCACCCAACACCCCCTCTCAACACCACACCACACAACACCCCCTCTCAACACCACACCACCCATCACCTCCATCTCAACACCACACCACCCAACACTTCCCTCTCAACACCAGACCACCCAAGACCTCCCTCTAAACACCACACCAACCAACACCCCTTCTCAACAATACACCATCGAACACCCCCTCTCAACACCACCCCACTCAACACCCTCTCTCAACACAACAACATCCAACTCACCCTCTGAAGACTATACCACCCAACGCCTCCCTCTCAACACCACACCACTCAGCACCCACTCTCAACACCACACCACCCAACACCCCCTCTCCACACAACCCCCTCTTAACAGCACCCCAATCAACACCCCCTCTCAACACCACACCACCCAACAACCCCTCTCAACACCACACCACCCAACACCACACCACCCAAGACCACACCACCCAACACTCCCTTTTCAAAACCACCCCACCCAACACCCCCTCTGAACGACACACCATCCAACACCCCCTCTCAACACCACACCACCCAACACCTCCCTCTCAACACCACACCACCTAACACCACACCACCCAACACCACACCACCCAACACCACACCACCCAACACCACACCACCCAACACCACACCACCCAACACCACACCACCCAACACTCCCTTCTCAACACTACACCACCCAACGCCTCCCTCTCAACACCACACCATCCAACACCCCCTCTCAACACCACACCACCCAACACCCCCTCTCAACACATTACCTTCCAACACCCCCTCTCAACACTTCACCACTCAACGCCTCTCTCTCAACACCACAACACCCAACACCTCCCTCTCAACACCACACCACCCATCACCTCCCTCTCAACACCACACCACCCAACACCTCCCTCTCAACACCACACCACCCATCACCTCCCTCTCAACACCACACCACCCAACACCACCCTCTCTACTCAACACCACCCAGCACCTCCCTCTCAACACCACACCCTCCAACACTCCCTCTCAACACTACCCCACCCAACACTCCCTCTCAAGACAACACCATCCTACACCCCCTCTCAACACTACACCACCCAACGCCTCCCTCTCAACACCACATCACCCAAAACCCCCTCTAAACCCCACACCTCCCAACACCCCCTCTCCACACCATAACATCCAACACCCCCTCTCAACACCACCCCACCCAACACCCCCTCTCAACACAACACCATCGAACACCCCCTCGCAACACTACCCCACCCAACACCCCCTCTCAACACCACACAACCCAACACCCCGTCTCAACACCACCCAACATAATACCTCCCAACACCTCCCTCTCAAAACCACACCACCCAGCACCTCCCTCTCAACACCACACCATCCAACACCCTTTCTCAACACCACACCACCCAACAACCCCTCTCAACACCATACCACCCAACACCCCCTCTGAACACCACACCATCCAACACCCCCTCTCAACACTACACCAAAAAACACCCCCTCTCAAGACCACACAATCCAACACCCTCTCTCAACACCACACCACCCAGCACCAACTCTTAACACCACACCACCCAACACACCCTCTCCACACCACCCCCCTCTCAACAGCTTCACACCCAACACCCCCTCTCAACACCACACCACACAACACCCCCTCTCAACACGACACAACCCCACACCTCCCTCTCAACACCACACCACCCAACACCACACCACCCAACACCGCACCAGCCAACACCACACCACCTAACACTCCCTTCTCAACACCACACCATCCAACTCCCCCTCTCAACACTAAACCACCCAACGCCTCCCTCTCAACACCACACCATCCAACACCCCCTCTCAACACCACACCACCCAACACCACCTCTCAACACCACACCATCCAACACCCCCTCTCAACAGCACCCCACCCAACACCCCCTCTGAACACCACACCAACCGACACCCTTTCTCAACACCACACCACTCAACACCTCCTTCTCAACACCAAACCACCCAACACCAACTCTCAGCACCACCCCACCCAACACCCTCTCTCAACACCACCCTACCCAACACCCCCTCTCAACACCACACAACCCAACACCCCGTCTCAACACCACACCACCCAACACCACACCACCCAACACCACACCACCCAACACCACACCACCCAACACCTCCCTCTCAACACCACTTCCTCTCAACACCAGCCGACCCAACACACCCCTCTCAACACCACACCACCCAACACCCCTCTCAACACCGCAACACCCATCACCTCCCTCTCAACACCACACCACCCATCACCTCCCTCTCAACACCACACCACCCAACACCGCCCACTCAACACCACACCACCCATCACCTCCATCTCAACACCACACCACCCAACACTTCCCTCTCAACACCAGACCACCCAAGACCTCCCTCTAAACACCACACCAACCAACACCCCCTCTCAACACTACACCATCGAACACCCCCTCTCAACACCACCCCACTCAACACCCTCTCTCAACACAACAACATCCAACTCACCCTCTCAACACTCTACCACCCAACGCCTCCCTCTCAACACCACACCACCCAACAATCCCTCTCAACACCACACCACCCAAGACCACAACACCCAACACTCCCTTCTCAACACCACCCCACCGAACACCCCCTCTCAACACCACACCATCCAACACTCCCTCTCAACACTACACCACCCAACGCCTCCCTCTCAACACCACACCATCCAACACCCCCTCTCAACACCACACCACCCAACACCCGCTCTCAATACCACACCATCCAACACCCCCTCTCAACACCACCCCACCCAGCACTGTCTCTCAACACCACACCATATAACACCCGCTCTCAACACCACCCCACCCAACACCCCCTCTTAACACAACACCATCGAACACCCCCTCTCAATACCACCCCATCCAACACCCCATCTCAAAACCACACCACCCAACACCCATTCTCAACACCACACCTCCCAACACGCCCTCTCCACACCAACTCCTCTCAACTGCACCCCACTCATCACCCCCTCTGAACACCACACCACCCAACACCCCCTCTCAACATCACACCACCCAACACCTTCCTCTCAACACCACCCCACCCAACACCCCCTCTCAACACAACACCATCCAACACCCCCTCTCAACACTACCCCACCCAACACCCCCTCTCAACACCACACCATCCAACACTCTCTCTCAACACCACACCACCCAACACTAACTCTCAACACCACATCACCCAACACACCCTCTCCACACCACCCACTCTCAACAGCACCACACCCAACACCCCCTCTCAACGCCACACCACCCAACACCCCCTCTTAACACCACACCACCCAACACCTCCCTCTCAACACCACTTCCTCTCAACACCAGCCGACCCAACACACCCCTCTCAACACCACACCACCCAACACCCCTCTCAACACCGCAACACCCATCACCTCCCTCTCAACACCACACCACCCATCACCTCCCTCTCAACACCACACCACCCAACACCGCCCACTCAACACCACACCACCCATCACCTCCATCTCAACACCACACCACCCAACACTTCCCTCTCAACACCAGACCACCCAAGACCTCCCTCTAAACACCACACCAACCAACACCCCCTCTCAACACTACACCATCGAACACCCCCTCTCAACACCACCCCACTCAACACCCTCTCTCAACACAACAACATCCAACTCACCCTCTCAACACTCTACCACCCAACGCCTCCCTCTCAACACCACACCACCCAACAATCCCTCTCAACACCACACCACCCAAGACCACAACACCCAACACTCCCTTCTCAACACCACCCCACCGAACACCCCCTCTCAACACCACACCATCCAACACTCCCTCTCAACACTACACCACCCAACGCCTCCCTCTCAACACCACACCATCCAACACCCCCTCTCAACACCACACCACCCAACACCCGCTCTCAATACCACACCATCCAACACCCCCTCTCAACACCACCCCACCCAGCACTGTCTCTCAACACCACACCATATAACACCCGCTCTCAACACCACCCCACCCAACACCCCCTCTTAACACAACACCATCGAACACCCCCTCTCAATACCACCCCATCCAACACCCCATCTCAAAACCACACCACCCAACACCCATTCTCAACACCACACCTCCCAACACGCCCTCTCCACACCAACTCCTCTCAACTGCACCCCACTCATCACCCCCTCTGAACACCACACTACCCAACACCCCCTCTCAACATCACACCACCCAACACCTTCCTCTCAACACCACCCCACCCAACACCCCCTCTCAACACAACACCATCCAACACCCCCTCTCAACACTACCCCACCCAACACCCCCTCTCAACACCACACCATCCAACACTCTCTCTCAACACCACACCACCCAACACTAACTCTCAACACCACATCACCCAACACACCCTCTCCACACCACCCACTCTCAACAGCACCACACCCAACACCCCCTCTCAACGCCACACCACCCAACACCCCCTCTTAACACCACACCACCCAACACCTCGCTCTCAACACCACACCACCTAACACCACACCACCCAACACCACACCACCCAACACCACACCACCCAACACCACATCACCCAACACCGCACCACCCAACACTCCCTTCTCAACACCACCCCACCCAACACCCCCTCTCAACACCACACCATCCAACACCCCCTCTCAACACTACACCACCCAACGCCTCCCTCTCAACACCACACCATCCACCACCCCCTCTCAACACCACACTACCCAACACCCCCTCTCAACAGCACATCATCCAACACACCCTCTCCACACCACCCACTCTCAACAGCACCCCATCCAACACCCCCTCTCAACAAAACACCACCCAACACCCCCTCTCAACACCACACAATCCATCACCCACTCTCAACACCACCCCACCCAAGACCTCCTCTCAACACCACACCATCCAACACCCCCTCTCAACACTACACAACTCAACGCCTCCCTCTCAACACCAAACCACCCAACACCCCCTCTCAACACCACACCACACAACACCCCCTCTCAACACCACACCATCTAACACCCCGTCTCAACACCACCCCACCCAACACCCCCTCTCAACACCACACCACCCAACACCCCCTCTCAACACCACACCACACAACACCCCCTCTCAACACCACACCACCCATCACCTCCATCTCAACACCACACCACCCAACACTTCCCTCTCAACACCAGACCACCCAAGACCTCCCTCTAAACACCACACCAACCAACACCCCTTCTCAACAATACACCATCGAACACCCCCTCTCAACACCACCCCACTCAACACCCTCTCTCAACACAACAACATCCAACTCACCCTCTGAAGACTATACCACCCAACGCCTCCCTCTCAACACCACACCACTCAGCACCCACTCTCAACACCACACCACCCAACACCCCCTCTCCACACAACCCCCTCTTAACAGCACCCCAATCAACACCCCCTCTCAACACCACACCACCCAACAACCCCTCTCAACACCACACCACCCAACACCACACCACCCAAGACCACACCACCCAACACTCCCTTTTCAAAACCACCCCACCCAACACCCCCTCTGAACGACACACCATCCAACACCCCCTCTCAACACCACACCACCCAACACCTCCATCTCAACACCACACCACCTAACACCACACCACCCAACACCATACCACCCAACACCACACCACCCAACACCACACCACCCAACACCACACCACCCAACACTCCCTTCTCAACACTACACCACCCAACGCCTCCCTCTCAACACCACACCATCCAACACCCCCTCTCAACACCACACCACCCAACACCCCCTTTCAACACATTACCTTCCAACACCCCCTCTCAACACTTCACCACTCAACGCCTCTCTCTCAACACCACAACACCCAACACCTCCCTCTCAACACCACACCACCCATCACCTCCCTCTCAACACCACACCACCCAACACCACCCTCTCTACTCAACACCACCCAGCACCTCCCTCTCAACACCACACCCTCCAACACTCCCTCTCAACACTACCCCACCCAACACTCCCTCTCAAGACAACACCATCCAACACCCCCTCTCAACACTACACCACCCAACGCCTCCCTCTCAACACCACATCACCCAAAACCCCCTCTAAACCCCACACCTCCCAACACCCCCTCTCCACACCATAACATTCAACACCCCCTCTCAACACCACCCCACCCAACACCCCCTCTCAACACAACACCATCGAACACCCCCTCGCAACACTACCCCACCCAACACCCCCTCTCAACACCACACAACCCAACACCCCGTCTCAACACCACCCAACACAATACCTCCCAACACCTCCCTCTCAAAACCACACCACCCAGCACCTCCCTCTCAACACAACACCATCCAACACCCTTTCTCAACACCACACCACCCAACAACCCCTCTCAACACCATACCACCCAACACCCTCTCTGAACACCACACCATCCAACACCCCCTCTCAACACTACATCAAAAAACACCCCCTCTCAAGACCACACAATCCAACACCCTCTCTCAACACCACACCACCCAGCACCAACTCTTAACACCACACCACCCAACACACCCTCTCCACACCACCCCCCTCTCAACAGCTTCACACCCAACACCCCCTCTCAACACCACACCACACAACACCCCCTCTCAACACGACACAACCCCACACCTCCCTCTCAACACCACACCACCCAACACCACACCACCCAACACCGCACCAGCCAACACCACACCACCTAACACTCCCTTCTCAACACCACACCATCCAACTCCCCCTCTCAACACTAAACCACCCAACGCCTCCCTCTCAACACCACACCATCCAACACCCCCTCTCAACACCACACCACCCAACACCACCTCTCAACACCACACCATCCAACACCCCCCCTCAACAGCACCCCACCCAACACCCCCTCTGAACACCACACCAACCGACACCCTTTCTCAACACCACACCACTCAACACCTCCTTCTCAACACCAAACCACCCAACACCAACTCTCAGCACCACCCCACCCAACACCCTCTCTCAACACCACCCTACCCAACACCCCCTCTCAACACCACACAACCCAACACCCCGTCTCAACACCACACCACCCAACACCACACCACCCAACACCACACCACCCAACACCACACCACCCAACACCTCCCTCTCAACACCACTTCCTCTCAACACCAGCCGACCCAACACACCCCTCTCAACACCACACCACCCAACACCCCTCTCAACACCGCAACACCCATCACCTCCCTCTCAACACCACACCACCCATCACCTCCCTCTCAACACCACACCACCCAACACCGCCCACTCAACACCACACCACCCATCACCTCCATCTCAACACCACACCACCCAACACTTCCCTCTCAACACCAGACCACCCAAGACCTCCCTCTAAACACCACACCAACCAACACCCCCTCTCAACACTACACCATCGAACACCCCCTCTCAACACCACCCCACTCAACACCCTCTCTCAACACAACAACATCCAACTCACCCTCTCAACACTCTACCACCCAACGCCTCCCTCTCAACACCACACCACCCAACAATCCCTCTCAACACCACACCACCCAAGACCACAACACCCAACACTCCCTTCTCAACACCACCCCACCGAACACCCCCTCTCAACACCACACCATCCAACACTCCCTCTCAACACTACACCACCCAACGCCTCCCTCTCAACACCACACCATCCAACACCCCCTCTCAACACCACACCACCCAACACCCGCTCTCAATACCACACCATCCAACACCCCCTCTCAACACCACCCCACCCAGCACTGTCTCTCAACACCACACCATATAACACCCGCTCTCAACACCACCCCACCCAACACCCCCTCTTAACACAACACCATCGAACACCCCCTCTCAATACCACCCCATCCAACACCCCATCTCAAAACCACACCACCCAACACCCATTCTCAACACCACACCTCCCAACACGCCCTCTCCACACCAACTCCTCTCAACTGCACCCCACTCATCACCCCCTCTGAACACCACACCACCCAACACCCCCTCTCAACATCACACCACCCAACACCTTCCTCTCAACACCACCCCACCCAACACCCCCTCTCAACACAACACCATCCAACACCCCCTCTCAACACTACCCCACCCAACACCCCCTCTCAACACCACACCATCCAACACTCTCTCTCAACACCACACCACCCAACACTAACTCTCAACACCACATCACCCAACACACCCTCTCCACACCACCCACTCTCAACAGCACCACACCCAACACCCCCTCTCAACGCCACACCACCCAACACCCCCTCTTAACACCACACCACCCAACACCTCGCTCTCAACACCACACCACCTAACACCACACCACCCAACACCACACCACCCAACACCACACCACCCAACACCACATCACCCAACACCGCACCACCCAACACTCCCTTATCAACACCACCCCACCCAACACCCCCTCTCAACACCACACCATCCAACACCCCCTCTCAACACTACACCACCCAACGCCTCCCTCTCAACACCACACCATCCACCACCCCCTCTCAACACCATACTACCCAACACCCCCTCTCAACAGCACATCATCCAACACACCCTCTCCACACCACCCACTCTCAACAGCACCCCATCCAACACCCCCTCTCAACACCACACCACCCAACACCCCCTCTCAACACCACACAATCCATCACCCACTCTCAACACCACCCCACCCAAGACCTCCTCTCAACACCACACCATCCAACACCCCCTCTCAACACTACACAACTTAACGCCTCCCTCTCAACACCAAACCACCCAACACCCCCTCTCAACACCACACCACACAACACCCCCTCTCAACACCACACCATCTAACACCCCGTCTCAACACCACCCCACCCAACACCCCCTCTCAACACCACACCACCCAACACCCCCTCTCAACACCACACCACACAACACCCCCTCTCAACACCACACCACCCATGACCTCCATCTCAACACCACACCACCCAACACTTCCCTCTCAACACCAGACCACCCAAGACCTCCCTCTAAACACCACACCAACCAACACCCCTTCTCAACAATACACCATCGAACACCCCCTCTCAACACCACCCCACTCAACACCCTCTCTCAACACAACAACATCCAACTCACCCTCTGAAGACTATACCACCCAACGCCTCCCTCTCAACACCACACCACTCAGCACCCACTCTCAACACCACACCACCCAACACCCCCTCTCCACACAACCCCCTCTTAACAGCACCCCAATCAACACCCCCTCTCAACACCACACCACCCAACAACCCCTCTCAACACCACACCACCCAACACCACACCACCCAAGACCACACCACCCAACACTCCCTTTTCAAAACCACCCCACCCAACACCCCCTCTGAACGACACACCATCCAACACCCCCTCTCAACACCACACCACCCAACACCTCCCTCTCAACACCACACCACCTAACACCACACCACCCAACACCACACCACCCAACACCACACCACCCAACACCACACCACCCAACACCACACCACCCAACACTCCCTTCTCAACACTACACCACCCAACGCCTCCCTCTCAACACCACACCATCCAACACCCCCTCTCAACACCACACCACCCAACACCCCCTCTCAACACATTACCTTCCAACACCCCCTCTCAACACTTCACCACTCAACGCCTCTCTCTCAACACCACAACACCCAACACCTCCCTCTCAACACCACACCACCCATCACCTCCCTCTCAACACCACACCACCCAACACCTCCCTCTCAACACCACACCACCCATCACCTCCCTCTCAACACCACACCACCCAACACCACCCTCTCAACACCACCCCACCCAACACCCCCTCTCAACACAACACCATCCAACACCCCCTCTCAACACTACCCCACCCAACACCCCCTCTCAACACCACACCATCCAACACCCTCTCTCAACACCACACCACCCAACACTAACTCTCAACACCACATCACCCAACACACCCTCTCCACACCACCCACTCTCAACAGCACCACACCCAACACCCCCTCTCAACGCCACACCACCCAACACCCCCTCTTAACACCACACCACCCCACACCTCGCTCTCAACACCACACCACCTAACACCACACCACCCAACACCACACCACCCAACACCACACCACCCAACACCACATCACCCAACACCGCACCACCCAACACTCCCTTCTCAACACCACCCCACCCAACACCCCCTCTCAACACCACACCATCCAACACCCCCTCTCAACACTACACCACCCAACGCCTCCCTCTCAACACCACACCATCCACCACCCCCTCTCAACACCACCCACTCTCAACAGCACCCCATCCAACACCCCCTCTCAACACCACACCACCCAACACCCCCTCTCAACACCACACAATCCATCACCCACTCTCAACACCACCCCACCCAACACCTCTCAACACCACACCATCCAACACCCCCTCTCAACACTACACAACTCAACGCCTCCCTCTCAACACCAAACCACCCAACACCCCCTCTCAACACCACACCACACAACACCCCCTCTCAACACCACACCACCCAACACCCCCTCTCAACACCACACCATCCAACACCCCCTCTCAACACCACACCACCCAACACCCCCTCTCAACACCACACAATCCATCACCCACTCTCAACACCACCCCACCCAACACCTCCTCTCAACACCACACCATCCAACACCCCCTCTCAACACTACACAACTCAACGCCTCCCTCTCAACACCAAACCACCCAACACCCCCTCTCAACACCACACCACACAACACCCCCTCTCAACACCACACCATCTAACAACCCGTCTCAACACCACCCCACCCAACACCCCCTCTCAACACCACACCAGCCAACACCCCCTCTCAACACCACACCACACAACACCCCCTCTCAACACCACACCATCCATCACCCACTCTTAACACCACATCACCCAACACACCCTCTCCACACCACCCACTCTCAACAGCACCCCATCCAACACCTCCTCTCAACACCACACCACCCAACACCCCCTCTCAACACCACACCATCCATCACCCACTCTCAACACCACCCAACCCAACACCTCCTCTCAACACCACACCATCCAACACCCCCTCTCAACACCACACCATCCAACACCCCATCTCAAAACCACACCACCCAACACCTACTCTCAACACCACACCACCAAACACCCCCTCTCCACACCACCTCCTCTCAACAGCACCCCACCCAACACCCCCTCTGAACACCACACCACCCAACACCACCTCTCAAAACCACACCACCCAACACCTCCCTCTAAACACCACACCTCCCAACACCTCCCTCTCAACACCACCCCCTCTCAACACCACCCCACCCAACACCCCCTCTCAACTCCACACCACCCAACACCTCACTCTCAACACCACATCATCCATCACCTCCCTCTCAACACCACACCACCCAACACCTCCCACTTAACACCACACCACCCATCACCTCCATCTCAACACCACACCACCCAACACCCCCTCTCAACTCCACACCACCCAACACCTCACTCTCAACACCACATCACCCATCACCTCCCTCTCAACACCACACCACCCAACACCTCCCACTCAACACCACACCACCCATCACCTCCATCTCAACACCACACCACCCAACACTTCCCTCTCAACACCAGACCACCCAAGACCTCCCTCTAAACACCACACCAACCAACACCCCTTCTCAACACTACACCATCGAACACCCCCTCTCAACACCACCCCACTCAACACCCTCTCTCAACACAACAACATCCAACTCACCCTCTGAAGACTATACCACCCAACGCCTCCCTCTCAACACCACACCACTCAGCACCCACTCTCAACACCACACCACCCAACACCCCCTCTCCACACAACCCCCTCTTAACAGCACCCCAATCAACACCCCCTCTCAACACCACACCACCCAACAACCCCTCTCAACACCACACCACCCAACACCACACCACCCAAGACCACACCACCCAACACTCCCTTTTCAAAACCACCCCACCCAACACCCCCTCTGAACGACACACCATCCAACACCCCCTCTCAACACCACACCACCCAACACCTCCCTCTCAACACCACACCACCTAACACCACACCACCCAACACCACACCACCCAACACCACACCACCCAACACCACACCACCCAACACTCCCTTCTCAACACTACACCACCCAACGCCTCCCTCTCAACACCACACCATCCAACACCCCCTCTCAACACCACACCACCCAACACCCCCTCTCAACACATTACCTTCCAACACCCCCTCTCAACACTTCACCACTCAACGCCTCTCTCTCAACACCACAACACCCAACACCTCCCTCTCAACACCACACCACCCATCACCTCCCTCTCAACACCACACCACCCAACACCTCCCTCTCAACACCACACCACCCAACACCACACCACCCAACACCACACCACCCAACACCACACCACCCAACACTCCCTTCTCAACACTACACCACCCAACGCCTCCCTCTCAACACCACACCATCCAACACCCCCTCTCAACACCACACCACCCAACACCCCCTCTCAACACATTACCTTCCAACACCCCCTCTCAACACTTCACCACTCAACGCCTCTCTCTCAACACCACAACACCCAACACCTCCCTCTCAACACCACACCACCCATCACCTCCCTCTCAACACCACACCACCCAACACCTCCCTCTCAACACCACACCACCCATCACCTCCCTCTCAACACCACACCACCCAACACCACCCTCTCAACACCACCCCACCCAACACCCCCTCTCAACACAACACCATCCAACACCCCCTCTCAACACTACCCCACCCAACACCCCCTCTCAACACCACACCATCCAACACCCTCTCTCAACACCACACCACCCAACACTAACTCTCAACACCACATCACCCAACACACCCTCTCCACACCACCCACTCTCAACAGCACCACACCCAACACCCCCTCTCAACGCCACACCACCCAACACCCCCTCTTAACACCACACCACCCCACACCTCGCTCTCAACACCACACCACCTAACACCACACCACCCAACACCACACCACCCAACACCACACCACCCAACACCACATCACCCAACACCGCACCACCCAACACTCCCTTCTCAACACCACCCCACCCAACACCCCCTCTCAACACCACACCATCCAACACCCCCTCTCAACACTACACCACCCAACGCCTCCCTCTCAACACCACACCATCCACCACCCCCTCTCAACACCACCCACTCTCATCAGCACCCCATCCAACACCCCCTCTCAACACCACACCACCCAACACCCCCTCTCAACACCACACAATCCATCACCCACTCTCAACACCACCCCACCCAACACCTCCTCTCAACACCACACCATCCAACACCCCCTCTCAACACTACACAACTCAACGCCTCCCTCTCAACACCAAACCACCCAACACCCCCTCTCAACACCACACCACACAACACCCCCTCTCAACTCCACACCACCCAACACCCCCTCTCAACACCACACCATCCAACACCCCCTCTCAACACTACACCACCCAACACCCCCTCTCAACACCACATCATCCAACACACCCTCTCTACACCACCCACTCTCAACAGCACCCCATCCAACACCCCCTCTCAACACCACACCACCCAACACCCCCTCTCAACACCACACAATCCATCACCCACTCTCAACACCACCCCACCCAACACCTCCTCTCAACACCACACCATCCAACACCCCCTCTCAACACTACACAACTCAACGCCTCCCTCTCAACACCAAACCACCCAACACCCCCTCTCAACACCACACCACACAACACCCCCTCTCAACACCACACCATCTAACACCCCGTCTCAACACCACCCCACCCAACACCCCCTCTCAACACCACACCAGCCAACACCCCCTCTCAACACCACACCACACAACACCCCCTCTCAACACCACACCATCCATCACCCACTCTTAACACCACATCACCCAACACACCCTCTCCACACCACCCACTCTCAACAGCACCCCATCCAACACCTCCTCTCAACACCACACCACCCAACACCCCCTCTCAACACCACACCATCCATCACCCACTCTCAACACCACCCAACCCAACACCTCCTCTCAACACCACACCATCCAACACCCCCTCTCAACACCACACCATCCAACACCCCATCTCAAAACCACACCACCCAACACCTACTCTTAACACCACACCACCAAACACCCCCTCTCCACACCACCTCCTCTCAACAGCACCCCACCCAACACCCCCTCTGAACACCACACCACCCAACACCACCTCTCAAAACCACACCACCCAACACCTCCCTCTAAACACCACACCTCCCAACACCTCCCTCTCAACACCACCCCCTCTCAACACCACCCCACCCAACACCCCCTCTCAACTCCACACCACCCAACACCTCACTCTCAACACCACATCATCCATCACCTCCCTCTCAACACCACACCACCCAACACCTCCCACTTAACACCACACCACCCATCACCTCCATCTCAACACCACACCACCCAACACCCCCTCTCAACTCCACACCACCCAACACCTCACTCTCAACACCACATCACCCATCACCTCCCTCTCAACACCACACCACCCAACACCTCCCACTCAACACCACACCACCCATCACCTCCATCTCAACACCACACCACCCAACACTTCCCTCTCAACACCAGACCACCCAAGACCTCCCTCTAAACACCACACCAACCAACACCCCTTCTCAACACTACACCATCGAACACCCCCTCTCAACACCACCCCACTCAACACCCTCTCTCAACACAACAACATCCAACTCACCCTCTGAAGACTATACCACCCAACGCCTCCCTCTCAACACCACACCACTCAGCACCCACTCTCAACACCACACCACCCAACACCCCCTCTCCACACAACCCCCTCTTAACAGCACCCCAATCAACACCCCCTCTCAACACCACACCACCCAACAACCCCTCTCAACACCACACCACCCAACACCACACCACCCAAGACCACACCACCCAACACTCCCTTTTCAAAACCACCCCACCCAACACCCCCTCTGAACGACACACCATCCAACACCCCCTCTCAACACCACACCACCCAACACCTCCCTCTCAACACCACACCACCTAACACCACACCACCCAACACCACACCACCCAACACCACACCACCCAACACCACACCACCCAACACCACACCACCCAACACTCCCTTCTCAACACTACACCACCCAACGCCTCCCTCTCAACACCACACCATCCAACACCCCCTCTCAACACCACACCACCCAACACCCCCTCTCAACACATTACCTTCCAACACCCCCTCTCAACACTTCACCACTCAACGCCTCTCTCTCAACACCACAACACCCAACACCTCCCTCTCAACACCACACCACCCATCACCTCCCTCTCAACACCACACCACCCAACACCTCCCTCTCAACACCACACCACCCATCACCTCCCTCTCAACACCACACCACCCAACACCACCCTCTCTACTCAACACCACACCACCCAACACCACCCTCTCTACTCAACACCACCCAGCACCTCCCTCTCAAAACCACACCCTCCAACACTCCCTCTCAACACTACCCCACCCAACACTCCCTCTCAAGACAACACCATCCAACACCCCCTCTCAACACTACACCACCCAACGCCTCCCTCTCAACACCACATCACCCAAAACCCCCTCTAAACCCCACACCTCCCAACACCCCCTCTCCACACCATAACATCCAACACCCCCTCTCAACACCACCCCACCCAACACCCCCTCTCAACACAACACCATCGAACACCCCCTCGCAACACTACCCCACCCAACACCCCCTCTCAACACCACACAACCCAACACCCCGTCTCAACACCACCCAACACAATACCTCCCAACACCTCCCTCTCAAAACCACACCACCCAGCACCTCCCTCTCAACACCACACCATCCAACACCCTTTCTCAACACCACACCACCCAACAACCCCTCTCAACACCATACCACCCAACACCCCCTCTGAACACCACACCAAAAAACACCCCCTCTCAAGACCACACAATCCAACACCCTCTCTCAACACCACACCACCCAGCACCAACTCTTAACACCACACCACCCAACACACCCTCTCCACACCACCCCCCTCTCAACAGCTTCACACCCAACACCCCCTCTCAACACCACACCACACAACACCCCCTCTCAACACGACACAACCCCACACCTCCCTCTCAACACCACACCACCCAACACCACACCACCCAACACCGCCCTAGCCAACACCACACCACCTAACACTCCCTTCTCAACACCACACCATCCAACTCCCCCTCTCAACACTAAACCACCCAACGCCTCCCTCTCAACACCACACCACCCAACACCACCTCTCAACACCACACCATCCAACACCCCCTCTCAACAGCACCCCACCCAACACCCCCTCTGAACACCACACCAACCGACACCCTTTCTCAACACCACACCACTCAACACCTCCTTCTCAACACCAAACCACCCAACACCAACTCTCAGCACCACCCCACCCAACACCCTCTCTCAACACCACCCTACCCAACACCCCCTCTCAACACCACACAACCCAACGCCCCGTCTCAACACCACACCACCCAACACCACACCACCCAACACCACACCACCCAACACCACACCACCCAACACCACACCACCCAACACCACACCACCCAACACCTCCCTCTCAACACCACTTCCTCTCAACACCAGCCGACCCAACACACCCCTCTCAACACCACACCACCCAACACCCCTCTCAACACCGCAACACCCATCACCTCCCTCTCAACACCACACCACCCATCACCTCCCTCTCAACACCACACCACCCAACACCGCCCACTCAACACCACACCACCCATCACCTCCATCTCAACACCACACCACCCAACACTTCCCTCTCAACACCAGACCACCCAAGACCTCCCTCTAAACACCACACCAACCAACACCCCCTCTCAACACTACACCATCGAACACCCCCTCTCAACACCACCCCACTCAACACCCTCTCTCAACACAACAACATCCAACTCACCCTCTCAACACTCTACCACCCAACGCCTCCCTCTCAACACCACACCACCCAACAATCCCTCTCAACACCACACCACCCAAGACAACACCACCCAACACTCCCTTCTCAACACCACCCCACCGAACACCCCCTCTCAACACCACACCATCCAACACTCCCTCTCAACACTACACCACCCAACGCCTCCCTCTCAACACCACACCATCCAACACCCCCTCTCAACACCACACCACCCAACACCCGCTCTCAATACCACACCATCCAACACCCCCTCTCAACACCACCCCACCCAGCACTGTCTCTCAACACCACACCATATAACACCCGCTCTCAACACCACCCCACCCAACACCCCCTCTTAACACAACACTATCGAACACCCCCTCTCAATACCACCCCATCTCAAAACCACACCACCCAACACCCATTCTCAACACCACACCTCCCAACACGCCCTCTCCACACCAACTCCTCTCAACTGCACCCCACTCATCACCCCCTCTGAACACCACACCACCCAACACCCCCTCTCAACATCACACCACCCAACACCTCCCTCTCAACACCACCCCACCCAACACCCCCTCTCAACACAACACCATCCAACACCCCCTCTCAACACTACCCCACCCAACACCCCCTCTCAACACCACACCATCCAACACCCTCTCTCAACACCACACCACCCAACACTAACTCTCAACACCACATCACCCAACACACCCTCTCCACACCACCCACTCTCAACAGCACCACACCCAACACCCCCTCTCAACGCCACACCACCCAACACCCCCTCTTAACACCACACCACCCAACACCTCGCTCTCAACACCACACCACCTAACACCACACCACCCAACACCACACCACCCAACACCACACCACCCAACACCACATCACCCAACACCGCACCACCCAACACTCCCTTCTCAACACCACCCCACCCAACACCCCCTCTCAACACCACACCATCCAACACCCCCTCTCAACACTACACCACCCAACGCCTCCCTCTCAACACCACACCATCCACCACCCCCTCTCAACACCACACTACCCAACACCCCCTCTCAACACCACATCATCCAACACACCCTCTCCACACCACCCACTCTCAACAGCACCCCATCCAACACCCCCTCTCAACACCACACCACCCAACACCCCCTCTCAACACCACACAATCCATCACCCACTCTCAACACCACCCCACCCAACACCTCCTCTCAACACCACACCATCCAACACCCCCTCTCAACACTACACAACTCAACGCCTCCCTCTCAACACCAAACCACCCAACACCCCCTCTCAACACCACACCACACAACACCCCCTCTCAACACCACACCATCTAACACCCCGTCTCAACACCACCCCACCCAACACCCCCTCTCAACACCACACCACCCAACACCCCCTCTCAACACCACACCACACAACACCCCCTCTCAACACCACACTATCCATCACCCACTCTTAACACCACATCACCCAACACACCCTCTCCACACCACCCACTCTCAAGAGCACCCCATCCAACACCCCCTCTCAACACCACACCACCCAACACCCCCTCTCAACACCACACCATCCATCACCCACTCTCAACACCACCCAACCCAACACCTCCTCTCAACACCACACCATCCAACACCCCCTCTCAACACCACACCATCCAACACCCCATCTCAAAACCACACCACCCAACACCTACTCTCAACACCACACCACCAAACACCCCCTCTCCACACCACCTCCTCTCAACAGCACCCCACCCAACACCCCCTCTGAACACCACACCACCCAACACCACCTCTCAACACCACACCACCCAACACCTCCCTCTAAACACCACACCTCCCAACACCTCCCTCTCAACACCACCCCCTCTCAACACCACCCCACCCAACACCCCCTCTCAACTCCACACCACCCAACACCTCACTCTCAACACCACATCATCCATCACCTCCCTCTCAACACCACACCACCCAACACCTCCCACTTAACACCACACCACCCATCACCTCCATCTCAACACCACACCACCCAACACCCCCTCTCAACTCCACACCACCCAACACCTCACTCTCAACACCACATCACCCATCACCTCCCTCTCAACACCACACCACCCAACACCTCCCACTCAACACCACACCACCCATCACCTCCATCTCAACACCACACCACCCAACACTTCCCTCTCAACACCAGACCACCCAAGACCTCCCTCTAAACACCACACCAACCAACACCCCTTCTCAACACTACACCATCGAACACCCCCTCTCAACACCACCCCACTCAACACCCTCTCTCAACACAACAACATCCAACTCACCCTCTGAAGACTATACCACCCAACGCCTCCCTCTCAACACCACACCACTCAGCACCCACTCTCAACACCACACCACCCAACACCCCCTCTCCACACAACCCCCTCTTAACAGCACCCCAATCAACACCCCCTCTCAACACCACACCACCCAACAACCCCTCTCAACACCACACCACCCAACACCACACCACCCAAGACCACACCACCCAACACTCCCTTTTCAAAACCACCCCACCCAACACCCCCTCTGAACGACACACCATCCAACACCCCCTCTCAACACCACACCACCCAACACCTCCCTCTCAACACCACACCACCTAACACCACACCACCCAACACCACACCACCCAACACCACACCACCCAACACCACACCACCCAACACCACACCACCCAACACTCCCTTCTCAACACTACACCACCCAACGCCTCCCTCTCAACACCACACCATCCAACACCCCCTCTCAACACCACACCACCCAACACCCCCTCTCAACACATTACCTTCCAACACCCCCTCTCAACACTTCACCACTCAACGCCTCTCTCTCAACACCACAACACCCAACACCTCCCTCTCAACACCACACCACCCATCACCTCCCTCTCAACACCACACCACCCAACACCTCCCTCTCAACACCACACCACCCATCACCTCCCTCTCAACACCACACCACCCAACACCACCCTCTCTACTCAACACCACCCAGCACCTCCCTCTCAACACCACACCCTCCAACACTCCCTCTCAACACTACCCCACCCAACACTCCCTCTCAAGACAACACCATCCTACACCCCCTCTCAACACTACACCACCCAACGCCTCCCTCTCAACACCACATCACCCAAAACCCCCTCTAAACCCCACACCTCCCAACACCCCCTCTCCACACCATAACATCCAACACCCCCTCTCAACACCACCCCACCCAACACCCCCTCTCAACACAACACCATCGAACACCCCCTCGCAACACTACCCCACCCAACACCCCCTCTCAACACCACACAACCCAACACCCCGTCTCAACACCACCCAACACAATACCTCCCAACACCTCCCTCTCAAAACCACACCACCCAGCACCTCCCTCTCAACACAACACCATCCAACACCCTTTCTCAACACCACACCACCCAACAACCCCTCTCAACACCATACCACCCAACACCCTCTCTGAACACCACACCATCCAACACCCCCTCTCAACACTACACCAAAAAACACCCCCTCTCAAGACCACACAATCCAACACCCTCTCTCAACACCACACCACCCAGCACCAACTCTTAACACCACACCACCCAACACACCCTCTCCACACCACCCCCCTCTCAACAGCTTCACACTCAACACCCCCTCTCAACACCACACCACACAACACCCCCTCTCAACACGACACAACCCCACACCTCCCTCTCAACACCACACCACCCAACACCACACCACCCAACACCGCACCAGCCAACACCACACCACCTAACACTCCCTTCTCAACACCACACCATCCAACTCCCCCTCTCAACACTAAACCACCCAACGCCTCCCTCTCAACACCACACCATCCAACACCCCCTCTCAACACCACACCACCCAACACCACCTCTCAACACCACACCATCCAACACCCCCCCTCAACAGCACCCCACCCAACACCCCCTCTGAACACCACACCAACCGACACCCTTTCTCAACACCACACCACTCAACACCTCCTTCTCAACACCAAACCACCCAACACCAACTCCCAGCACCACCCCACCCAACACCCTCTCTCAACACCACCCTACCCAACACCCCCTCTCAACACCACACAACCCAACACCCCGTCTCAACACCACACTACCCAACACCACACCACCCAACACCACACCACCCAACACCTCCCTCTCAACACCACTTCCTCTCAACACCAGCCGACCCAACACACCCCTCTCAACACCACACCACCCAACACCCCTCTCAACACCGCAACACCCATCACCTCCCTCTCAACACCACACCACCCATCACCTCCCTCTCAACACCACACCACCCAACACCGCCCACTCAACACCACACCACCCATCACCTCCATCTCAACACCACACCACCCAACACTTCCCTCTCAACACCAGACCACCCAAGACCTCCCTCTAAACACCACACCAACCAACACCCCCTCTCAACACTACACCATCGAACACCCCCTCTCAACACCACCCCACTCAACACCCTCTCTCAACACAACAACATCCAACTCACCCTCTCAACACTCTACCACCCAACGCCTCCCTCTCAACACCACACCACCCAACAATCCCTCTCAACACCACACCACCCAAGACCACAACACCCAACACTCCCTTCTCAACACCACCCCACCGAACACCCCCTCTCAACACCACACCATCCAACACTCCCTCTCAACACTACACCACCCAACGCCTCCCTCTCAACACCACACCATCCAACACCCCCTCTCAACACCACACCACCCAACACCCGCTCTCAATACCAAACCATCCAACACCCCCTCTCAACACCACCCCACCCAGCACTGTCTCTCAACACCACACCATATAACACCCGCTCTCAACACCACCCCACCCAACACCCCCTCTTAACACAACACCATCGAACACCCCCTCTCAATACCACCCCATCCAACACCCCATCTCAAAACCACACCACCCAACACCCATTCTCAACACCACACCTCCCAACACGCCCTCTCCACACCAACTCCTCTCAACTGCACCCCACTCATCACCCCCTCTGAACACCACACCACCCAACACCCCCTCTCAACATCACACCACCCAACACCTTCCTCTCAACACCACCCCACCCAACACCCCCTCTCAACACAACACCATCCAACACCCCCTCTCAACACTACCCCACCCAACACCCCCTCTCAACACCACACCATCCAACACTCTCTCTCAACACCACACCACCCAACACTAACTCTCAACACCACATCACCCAACACACCCTCTCCACACCACCCACTCTCAACAGCACCACACCCAACACCCCCTCTCAACGCCACACCACCCAACACCCCCTCTTAACACCACACCACCCAACACCTCGCTCTCAACACCACACCACCTAACACCACACCACCCAACACCACACTACCCAACACCACACCACCCAACACCACATCACCCAACACCGCACCACCCAACACTCCCTTCTCAACACCACCCCACCCAACACCCCCTCTCAACACCACACCATCCAACTCCCCCTCTCAACACTACACCACCCAACGCCTCCCTCTCAACACCACACCATCCACCACCCCCTCTCAACACCACACTACCCAACACCCCCTCTCAACAGCACATCATCCAACACACCCTCTCCACACCACCCACTCTCAACAGCACCCCATCCAACACCCCCTCTCAACACCACACCACCCAACACCCCCTCTCAACACCACACCACCCAACACCACATCACCCAACACCGCACCACCCAACACTCCCTTCTCAACACCACCCCACCCAAGACCTCCTCTCAACACCACACCATCCAACACCCCCTCTCAACACTACACAACTCAACGCCTCCCTCTCAACACCAAACCACCCAACACCCCCTCTCAACACCACACCACACAACACCCCCTCTCAACACCACACCATCTAACACCCCGTCTCAACACCCCCCCACCCAACACCCCCTCTCAACACCACACCACCCAACACCCCCTCTCAACACCACACCACACAACACCCCCTCTCAACACCACACCACCCATCACCTCCATCTCAACACCACACCACCCAACACTTCCCTCTCAACACCAGACCACCCAAGACCTCCCTCTAAACACCACACCAACCAACACCCCTTCTCAACAATACACCATCGAACACCCCCTCTCAACACCACCCCACTCAACACCCTCTCTCAACACAACAACATCCAACTCACCCTCTGAAGACTATACCACCCAACGCCTCCCTCTCAACACCACACCACTCAGCACCCACTCTCAACACCACACCACCCAACACCCCCTCTCCACACAACCCCCTCTTAACAGCACCCCAATCAACACCCCCTCTCAACACCACACCACCCAACAACCCCTCTCAACACCACACCACCCAACACCACACCACCCAAGACCACACCACCCAACACTCCCTTTTCAAAACCACCCCACCCAACACCCCCTCTGAACGACACACCATCCAACACCCCCTCTCAACACCACACCACCCAACACCTCCCTCTCAACACCACACCACCTAACACCACACCACCCAACACCACACCACCCAACACCACACCACCCAACACCACACCACCCAACACCACACCACCCAACACTTCTTTCTCAACACTACACCACCCAACGCCTCCCTCTCAACACCACACCATCCAACACCCCCTCTCAACACCACACCACCCAACACCCCATCTCAACACATTACCTTCCAACACCCCCTCTCAACACTTCACCACTCAACGCCTCTCTCTCAACACCACAACACCCAACACCTCCCTCTCAACACCACACCACCCATCACCTCCCTCTCAACACCACACCACCCAACACCTCCCTCTCAACACCACACCACCCATCACCTCCCTCTCAACACCACAATACCCAACACCACCCTCTCTACTCAACACCACCCAGCACTTCCCTCTCAACACCACACCCTCCAACACTCCCTCTCAACACTACCCCACCCAACACTCCCTCTCAAGACAACACCATCCAACACCCCCTCTCAACACTACACCACCCAACGCCTCCCTCTCAACACCACATCACCCAAAACCCCCTCTAAACCCCACACCTCCCAACACCCCCTCTCCACACCATAACATCCAACACCCCCTCTCAACACCACCCCACCCAACACCCCCTCTCAACACAACACCATCGAACACCCCCTCGCAACACTACCCCACCCAACACCCCCTCTCAACACCACACAACCCAACACCCCGTCTCAACACCACCCAACACAATACCTCCCAACACCTCCCTCTCAAAACCACACCACCCAGCACCTCCCTCTCAACACCACACCATCCAACACCCTTTCTCAACACCACACCACCGAACAACCCCTCTCAACACCATACCACCCAACACCCCCTCTGAACACCACACCATCCAACACCCCCTCTCAACACTACACCAAAAAACACCCCCTCTCAAGACCACACAATCCAACACCCTCTCTCAACACCACACCACCCAGCACCAACTCTTAACACCACACCACCCAACACACCCTCTCCACACCACCCCCCTCTCAACAGCTTCACACCCAACACCCCCTCTCAACACCACACCACACAACACCCCCTCTCAACACCACACCACCCAACACCCGCTCTCAATACCACACCATCCAACACCCCCTCTCAACACCACCCCACCCAGCATTGTCTCTCAACACCACACCATATAACACCCGCTCTCAACACCACCCCACCCAACACCCCCTCTTAACACAACACCATCGAACACCCCCTCTCAATACCACCCCATCCAACACCCCATCTCAAAACCACACCACCCAACACCCATTCTCAACACCACACCTCCCAACACGCCCTCTCCACACCAACTCCTCTCAACTGCACCCCACTCATCACCCCCTCTGAACACCACACCACCCAACACCCCCTCTCAACATCACACCACCCAACACCTCCCTCTCAACACCACCCCACCCAACACCCCCTCTCAACACAACACCATCCAACACCCCCTCTCAACACTACCCCACCCAACACCCCCTCTCAACACCACACCATCCAACACCCTCTCTCAACACCACACCACCCAACACTAACTCTCAACACCACATCACCCAACACACCCTCTCCACACCACCCACTCTCAACAGCACCACACCCAACACCCCCTCTCAACGCCACACCACCCAACACCCCCTCTTAACACCACACCACCCAACACCTCGCTCTCAACACCACACCACCTAACACCACACCACCCAACACCACACCACACAACACCACACCACCCAACACCACATCACCCAACACCGCACCACCCAACACTCCCTTCTCAACACCACCCCACCCAACACCCCCTCTCAACACCACACCATCCAACACCCCCTCTAAACACTACACCACCCAACGCCTCCCTCTCAACACCACACCATCCACCACCCCCTCTCAACACCACACTACCCAACACCCCCTCTCAACACCACATCATCCAACACACCCTCTCCACACCACCCACTCTCAACAGCACCCCATCCAACACCCCCTCTCAACACCACACCACCCAACACCCCCTCTCAACACCACACAATCCATCACCCACTCTCAACACCACCCCACCCAACACCTCCTCTCAACACCACACCATCCAACACCCCCTCTCAACACTACACAACTCAACGCCTCCCTCTCAACACCAAACCACCCAACACCCCCTCTCAACACCACACCACACAACACCCCCTCTCAACACCACACCATCTAACACCCCGTCTCAACACCACCCCACCCAACACCCCCTCTCAACACCACACCACCCAACACCCCCTCTCAACACCACGCCACACAACACCCCCTCTCAACACCACACCACCCATCACCTCCATCTCAACACCACACCACCCAACACTTCCCTCTCAACACCAGACCACCCAAGACCTCCCTCTAAACACCACACCAACCAACACCCCTTCTCAACAATACACCATCGAACACCCCCTCTCAACACCACCCCACTCAACACCCTCTCTCAACACAACAACATCCAACTCACCCTCTGAAGACTATACCACCCAACGCCTCCCTCTCAACACCACACCACTCAGCACCCACTCTCAACACCACACCACCCAACACCCCCTCTCCACACAACCCCCTCTTAACAGCACCCCAATCAACACCCCCTCTCAACACCACACCACCCAACAACCCCTCTCAACACCACACCACCCAACACCACACCACCCAAGACCACACCACCCAACACTCCCTTTTCAAAACCACCCCACCCAACACCCCCTCTGAACGACACACCATCCAACACCCCCTCTCAACACCACACCACCCAACACCTCCCTCTCAACACCACACCACCTAACACCACCCAACACCACACCACCCAACACCACACCACCCAACACCACACCACCCAACACCACACCACCCAACACTCCCTTCTCAACACTACACCACCCAACGCCTCCCTCTCAACACCACACCATCCAACACCCCCTCTCAACACCACACCACCCAACACCCCCTCTCAACACATTACCTTCCAACACCCCCTCTCAACACTTCACCACTCAACGCCTCTCTCTCAACACCACAACACCCAACACCTCCCTCTCAACACCACACCACCCATCACCTCCCTCTCAACACCACACCACCCAACACCTCCGTCTCAACACCACACCACCCATCACCTCCCTCTCAACACCACACCACCCAACACCACCCTCTCTACTCAACACCACCCAGCACCTCCCTCTCAACACCACACCCTCCAACACTCCCTCTCAACACTACCCCACCCAACACTCCCTCTCAAGACAACACCATCCAACACCCCCTCTCAACACTACACCACCCAACGCCTCCCTCTCAACACCACATCACCCAAAACCCCCTCTAAACCCCACACCTCCCAACACCCCCTCTCCACACCATAACATCCAACACCCCCTCTCAACACCACCCCACCCAACACCCCCTCTCAACACAACACCATCGAACACCCCCTCGCAACACTACCCCACCCAACACCCCCTCTCAACACCACACAACCCAACACCCCGTCTCAACACCACCCAACACAATACCTCCCAACACCTCCCTCTCAAAACCACACCACCCAGCACCTCCCTCTCAACACAACACCATCCAACACCCTTTCTCAACACCACACCACCCAACAACCCCTCTCAACACCATACCACCCAACACCCTCTCTGAACACCACACCATCCAACACCCCCTCTCAACACTACACCAAAAAACACCCCCTCTCAAGACCACACAATCCAACACCCTCTCTCAACACCACACCACCCAGCACCAACTCTTAACACCACACCACCCAACACACCCTCTCCACACCACCCCCCTCTCAACAGCTTCACACCCAACACCCCCTCTCAACACCACACCACACAACACCCCCTCTCAACACGACACAACCCCACACCTCCCTCTCAACACCACACCACCCAACACCACACCACCCAACACCGCACCAGCCAACACCACACCACCTAACACTCCCTTCTCAACACCACACCATCCAACTCCCCCTCTCAACACTAAACCACCCAACGCCTCCCTCTCAACACCACACCATCCAACACCCCCTCTCAACACCACACCACCCAACACCACCTCTCAACACCACACCATCCAACACCCCCCCTCAACAGCACCCCACCCAACACCCCCTCTGAACACCACACCAACCGACACCCTTTCTCAACACCACACCACTCAACACCTCCTTCTCAACACCAAACCACCCAACACCAACTCTCAGCACCACCCCACCCAACACCCTCTCTCAACACCACCCTACCCAACACCCCCTCTCAACACCACACAACCCAACACCCCGTCTCAACACCACACCACCCAACACCACACCACCCAACACCACACCACCCAACACCACACCACCCAACACCTCCCTCTCAACACCACTTCCTCTCAACACCAGCCGACCCAACACACCCCTCTCAACACCACACAACCCAACACCCCTCTCAACACCGCAACACCCAACACCTCCCTCTCAACACCACACCACCCATCACCTCCCTCTCAACACCACACCACCCAACACCGCCCACTCAACACCACACAGCCCATCACCTCCATCTCAACACCACACCACCCAACACTTCCCTCTCAACACCAGACCACCCAAGACCTCCCTCTAAACACCACACCAACCAACACCCCCTCTCAACACTACACCATCGAACACCCCCTCTCAACACCACCCCACTCAACACCCTCTCTCAACACAACAACATCCAACTCACCCTCTCAACACTCTACCACCCAACGCCTCCCTCTCAACACCACACCACCCAACAATCCCTCTCAACACCACACCACCCAAGACCACACCACCCAACACTCCCTTCTCAACACCACCCCACCGAACACCCCCTCTCAGCACCACACCATCCAACACTCCCTCTCAACACTACACCACCCAACGCCTCCCTCTCAACACCACACCATCCAACACCCCCTCTCAACACCATACCACCCAACACCCGCTCTCAATACCACACCATCCAACACCCCCTCTCAACACCACCCCACCCAGCACTGTCTCTCAACACCACACCATATAACACCCGCTCTCAACACCACCCCACCCAACACCCCCTCTTAACACAACACCATCGAACACCCCCTCTCAATACCACCCCATCCAACACCCCATCTCAAAACCACACCACCCAACACCCATTCTCAACACCACACCTCCCAACACGCCCTCTCCACACCAACTCCTCTCAACTGCACCCCACTCATCACCACCTCTGAACACCACACCACCCAACACCCCCTCTCAACATCACACCACCTAACACCTCCCTCTCAACACCACCCCACCCAACACCCCCTCTCAACACAACACCATCCAACACCCCCTCTCAACTCTACCCCACCCAACACCCCCTCTCAACACCACACCATCCAACACCCTCTCTCAACACCACACCACCCAACACTAACTCTCAACACCACATCACCCAACACACCCTCTCCACACCACCCACTCTCAACAGCACCACACCCAACACCCCCTCTCAACGCCACACCACCCAACACCCCCTCTTAACACCACACCACCCCACACCTCGCTCTCAACACCACACCACCTAACACCACACCACCCAACACCACACCACCCAACACCACACCACCCAACACCACATTACCCAACACCGCACCACCCAACACTCCCTTCTCAACACCACCCCACCCAACACCCCCTCTCAACACCACACCATCCAACACCCCCTCTCAACACTACACCACCCAACGCCTCCCTCTCAACACCACACCATCCACCACCCCCTCTCAACACCACACTACCCAACACCCCCTCTCAACACCACATCATCCAACACACCCTCTCCACACCACCCACTCTCAACAGCACCCCATCCAACACCCCCTCTCAACACCACACCACCCAACACCCCCTCTCAACACCACACAATCCATCACCCACTCTCAACACCACCCCACCCAAGACCTCCTCTCAACACCACACCATCCAACACCCCCTCTCAACACTACACAACTCAACGCCTCCCTCTCAACACCAAACCACCCAACACCCCCTCTCAACACCACACCACACAACACCCCCTCTCAACACCACACCATCTAACACCCCGTCTCAACACCACCCCACCCAACACCCCCTCTCAACACCACACCACCCAACACCCCCTCTCAACACCACACCACACAACACCCCCTCTCAACACCACACCACCCATCACCTCCATCTCAACACCACACCACCCAACACTTCCCTCTCAACACCAGACCACCCAAGACCTCCCTCTAAACACCACACCAACCAACACCCCTTCTCAACAATACACCATCGAACACCCCCTCTCAACACCACCCCACTCAACACCCTCTCTCAACACAACAACATCCAACTCACCCTCTGAAGACTATACCACCCAACGCCTCCCTCTCAACACCACACCACTCAGCACCCACTCTCAACACCACACCACCCAACACCCCCTCTCCACACAACCCCCTCTTAACAGCACCCCAATCAACACCCCCTCTCAACACCACACCACCCAACAACCCCTCTCAACACCACACCACCCAACACCACACCACCCAAGACCACACCACCCAACACTCCCTTTTCAAAACCACCCCACCCAACACCCCCTCTGAACGACACACCATCCAACACCCCCTCTCAACACCACACCACCCAACACCTCCCTCTCAACACCACACCACCTAACACCACACCACCCAACACCACACCACCCAACACCACACCACCCAACACCACACCACCCAACACCACACCACCCAACACTCCCTTCTCAACACTACACCACCCAACGCCTCCCTCTCAACACCACACCATCCAACACCCCCTCTCAACACCACACCACCCAACACCCCCCTCTCAACACATTACCTTCCAACACCCCCTCTCAACACTTCACCACTCAACGCCTCTCTCTCAACACCACAACACCCAACACCTCCCTCTCAACACCACACCACCCATCACCTCCCTCTCAACACCACACCACCCAACACCACCCTCTCTACTCAACACCACCCAGCACCTCCCTCTCAACACCACACCCTCCAACACTCCCTCTCAACACTACCCCACCCAACACTCCCTCTCAAGACAACACCATCCAACACCCCCTCTCAACACTACACCACCCAACGCCTCCCTCTCAACACCACATCACCCAAAACCCCCTCTAAACCCCACACCTCCCAACACCCCCTCTCCACACCATAACATCCAACACCCCCTCTCAACACCACCCCACCCAACACCCCCTCTCAACACAACACCATCGAACACCCCCTCGCAACACTACCCCACCCAACACCCCCTCTCAACACCACACAACCCAACACCCCGTCTCAACACCACCCAACACAATACCTCCCAACACCTCCCTCTCAAAACCACACCACCCAGCACCTCCCTCTCAACACCACACCATCCAACACCCTTTCTCAACACCACACCACCCAACAACCCCTCTCAACACCATACCACCCAACACCCCCTCTGAACACCACACCATCCAACACCCCCTCTCAACACTACACCAAAAAACACCCCCTCTCAAGACCACACAATCCAACACCCTCTCTCAACACCACACCACCCAGCACCAACTCTTAACACCACACCACCCAACACACCCTCTCCACACCACCCCCCTCTCAACAGCTTCACACCCAACACCCTCTCTCAACACCACACCACACAACACCCCCTCTCAACACCACACCACCCAACACCCGCTCTCAATACCACACCATCCAACACCCCCTCTCAACACCACCCCACCCAGCATTGTCTCTCAACACCACACCATATAACACCCGCTCTCAACACCACCCCACCCAACACCCCCTCTTAACACAACACCATCGAACACCCCCTCTCAATACCACCCCATCCAACACCCCATCTCAAAACCACACCACCCAACACCCATTCTCAACACCACACCTCCCAACACGCCCTCTCCACACCAACTCCTCTCAACTGCACCCCACTCATCACCCCCTCTGAACACCACACCACCCAACACCCCCTCTCAACATCACACCACCCAACACCTCCCTCTCAACACCACCCCACCCAACACCCCCTCTCAACACAACACCATCCAACACCCCCTCTCAACACTACCCCACCCAACACCCCCTCTCAACACCACACCATCCAACACCCTCTCTCAACACCACACCACCCAACACTAACTCTCAACACCACATCACCCAACACACCCTCTCCACACCACCCACTCTCAACAGCACCACACCCAACACCCCCTCTCAACGCCACACCACCCAACACCCCCTCTTAACACCACACCACCCAACACCTCGCTCTCAACACCACACCACCTAACACCACACCACCCAACACCACACCACCCAACACCACACCACCCAACACCACATCACCCAACACCGCACCACCCAACACTCCCTTCTCAACACCACCCCACCCAACACCCCCTCTCAACACCACACCATCCAACACCCCCTCTCAACACTACACCACCCAACGCCTCCCTCTCAACACCACACCATCCACCACCCCCTCTCAACACCACACTACCCAACACCCCCTCTCAACACCACATCATCCAACACACCCTCTCCACACCACCCACTCTCAACAGCACCCCATCCAACACCCCCTCTCAACACCACACCACCCAACACCCCCTCTCAACACCACACAATCCATCACCCACTCTCAACACCACCCCACCCAACACCTCCTCTCAACACCACACCATCCAACACCCCCTCTCAACACTACACAACTCAACGCCTCCCTCTCAACACCAAACCACCCAACACCCCCTCTCAACACCACACCACACAACACCCCCTCTCAACACCACACCATCTAACACCCCGTCTCAACACCACCCCACCCAACACCCCCTCTCAACACCACACCACCCAACACCCCCTCTCAACACCACACCACACAACACCCCCTCTCAACACCACACCACCCATCACCTCCATCTCAACACCACACCACCCAACACTTCCCTCTCAACACCAGACCACCCAAGACCTCCCTCTAAACACCACACCAACCAACACCCCTTCTCAACAATACACCATCGAACACCCCCTCTCAACACCACCCCACTCAACACCCTCTCTCAACACAACAACATCCAACTCACCCTCTGAAGACTATACCACCCAACGCCTCCCTCTCAACACCACACCACTCAGCACCCACTCTCAACACCACACCACCCAACACCCCCTCTCCACACAACCCCCTCTTAACAGCACCCCAATCAACACCCCCTCTCAACACCACACCACCCAACAACCCCTCTCAACACCACACCACCCAACACCACACCACCCAAGACCACACCACCCAACACTCCCTTTTCAAAACCACCCCACCCAACACCCCCTCTGAACGACACACCATCCAACACCCCCTCTCAACACCACACCACCCAACACCTCCCTCTCAACACCACACCACCTAACACCACCCAACACCACACCACCCAACACCACACCACCCAACACCACACCACCCAACACCACACCACCCAACACTCCCTTCTCAACACTACACCACCCAACGCCTCCCTCTCAACACCACACCATCCAACACCCCCTCTCAACACCACACCACCCAACACCCCCTCTCAACACATTACCTTCCAACACCCCCTCTCAACACTTCACCACTCAACGCCTCTCTCTCAACACCACAACACCCAACACCTCCCTCTCAACACCACACCACCCATCACCTCCCTCTCAACACCACACCACCCAACACCTCCGTCTCAACACCACACCACCCATCACCTCCCTCTCAGCACCACACCACCCAACACCACCCTCTCTACTCAACACCACCCAGCACCTCCCTCTCAACACCACACCCTCCAACACTCCCTCTCAACACTACCCCACCCAACACTCCCTCTCAAGACAACACCATCCAACACCCCCTCTCAACACTACACCACCCAACGCCTCCCTCTCAACACCACATCACCCAAAACCCCCTCTAAACCCCACACCTCCCAACACCCCCTCTCCACACCATAACATCCAACACCCCCTCTCAACACCACCCCACCCAACACCCCCTCTCAACACAACACCATCGAACACCCCCTCGCAACACTACCCCACCCAACACCCCCTCTCAACACCACACAACCCAACACCCCATCTCAACACCACCCAACACAATACCTCCCAACACCTCCCTCTCAAAACCACACCACCCAGCACCTCCCTCTCAACACAACACCATCCAACACCCTTTCTCAACACCACACCACCCAACAACCCCTCTCAACACCATACCACCCAACACCCTCTCTGAACACCACACCATCCAACACCCCCTCTCAACACTACACCAAAAAACACCCCCTCTCAAGACCACACAATCCAACACCCTCTCTCAACACCACACCACCCAGCACCAACTCTTAACACCACACCACCCAACACACCCTCTCCACACCACCCCCCTCTCAACAGCTTCACACCCAACACCCCCTCTCAACACCACACCACACAACACCCCCTCTCAACACGACACAACCCCACACCTCCCTCTCAACACCACACCACCCAACACCACACCACCCAACACCGCACCAGCCAACACCACACCACCTAACACTCCCTTCTCAACACCACACCATCCAACTCCCCCTCTCAACACTAAACCACCCAACGCCTCCCTCTCAACACCACACCATCCAACACCCCCTCTCAACACCACACCACCCAACACCACCTCTCAACACCACACCATCCAACACCCCCCCTCAACAGCACCCCACCCAACACCCCCTCTGAACACCACACCAACTGACACCCTTTCTCAACACCACACCACTCAACACCTCCTTCTCAACACCAAACCACCCAACACCAACTCTCAGCACCACCCCACCCAACACCCTCTCTCAACACCACCCTACCCAACACCCCCTCTCAACACCACACAACCCAACACCCCGTCTCAACACCACACCACCCAACACCACACCACCCAACACCACACCACCCAACACCACACCACCCAACACCTCCCTCTCAACACCACTTCCTCTCAACACCAGCCGACCCAACACACCCCTCTCAACACCACACAACCCAACACCCCTCTCAACACCGCAACACCCAACACCTCCCTCTCAACACCACACCACCCATCACCTCCCTCTCAACACCACACCACCCAACACCGCCCACTCAACACCACACCACCCATCACCTCCATCTCAACACCACACCACCCAACACTTCCCTCTCAACACCAGACCACCCAAGACCTCCCTCTAAACACCACACCAACCAACACCCCCTCTCAACACTACACCATCGAACACCCCCTCTCAACACCACCCCACTCAACACCCTCTCTCAACACAACAACATCCAACTCACCCTCTCAACACTCTACCACCCAACGCCTCCCTCTCAACACCACACCACCCAACAATCCCTCTCAACACCACACCACCCAAGACCACACCACCCAACACTCCCTTCTCAACACCACCCCACCGAACACCCCCTCTCAACACCACATCATCCAACACTCCCTCTCAACACTACACCACCCAACGCCTCCCTCTCAACACCACACCATCCAACACCCCCTCTCAACACCATACCACCCAACACCCGCTCTCAATACCACACCATCCAACACCCCCTCTCAACACCACCCCACCCAGCACTGTCTCTCAACACCACACCATATAACACCCGCTCTCAACACCACCCCACCCAACACCCCCTCTTAACACAACACCATCGAACACCCCCTCTCAATACCACCCCATCCAACACCCCATCTCAAAACCACACCACCCAACACCCATTCTCAACACCACACCTCCCAACACGCCCTCTCCACACCAACTCCTCTCAACTGCACCCCACTCATCACCACCTCTGAACACCACACCACCCAACACCCCCTCTCAACATCACACCACCTAACACCTCCCTCTCAACACCACCCCACCCAACACCCCCTCTCAACACAACACCATCCAACACCCCCTCTCAACTCTACCCCACCCAACACCCCCTCTCAACACCACACCATCCAACACCCTCTCTCAACACCACACCACCCAACACTAACTCTCAACACCACATCACCCAACACCCCCTCTCCACACCACCCACTCTCAACAGCACCACACCCAACACCCCCTCTCAACGCCACACCACCCAACACCCCCTCTTAACACCACACCACCCCACACCTCGCTCTCAACACCACACCACCTAACACCACACCACCCAACACCACACCACCCAACACCACACCACCCAACACCACATTACCCAACACCGCACCACCCAACACTCCCTTCTCAACACCACCCCACCCAACACCCCCTCTCAACACCACACCATCCAACACCCCCTCTCAACACT
This sequence comes from Procambarus clarkii, assembly GCF_040958095.1. Taxonomy (NCBI): domain Eukaryota; kingdom Metazoa; phylum Arthropoda; class Malacostraca; order Decapoda; family Cambaridae; genus Procambarus; species Procambarus clarkii. The sequence goes on along the minus strand of NC_091203.1, from coordinate 9,145,773 downwards.
ACACCACCCAACGCCTCCCTCTCAACACCACACCATCCACCACCCCCTCTCAACACCACACTACCCAACACCCCCTCTCAACACCACATCATCCAACACACCCTCTCCACACCACCCACTCTCAACAGCACCCCATCCAACACCCCCTCTCAACACCACACCACTCAACACCCCCTCTCAACACCACACAATCCATCACCCACTCTCAACACCACCCCACCCAACACCTCCTCTCAACACCACACCGTCCAACACCCCCTCTCAACACTACACAACTCAACGCCTCCCTCTCAACACCAAACCACCCAACACCCCCTCTCAACACCACACCACACAACACCCCCTCTCAACACCACACCATCTAACACCCCGTCTCAACACCACCCCACCCAACACCCCCTCTCAACACCACACTACCCAACACCCCCTCTCAACACCACACCACCCAACACCCCCTCTCAACACCACACCACACAACACCCCCTCTCAACACCACACCATCCATCACCCACTCTTAACACCACATCACCCAACACACCCTCTCCACACCACCCACTCTCAACAGCACCCCATCCAACACCCCCTCTCAACACCACACCACCCAACACCCCCTCTCAACACCACACCATCCATCACCCACTCTCAACACCACCCAACCCAACACCTCCTCTCAACACCACACCATCCAACACCCCCTCTCAACACCACACCATCCAACACCCCATCTCAAAACCACACCACCCAACACCTACTCTCAACACCACACCACCAAACACCCTCTCTCCACACCACCTCCTCTCAACAGCACCCCACCCAACACTCCCTCTGAACACCACACCACCCAACACCACCTCTCAACACCACACCACCCAACACCTCCCTCTAAACACCACACCTCCCAACACCTCCCTCTCAACACCACCCCCTCTCAACACTACCCCACCCAACACCCCCTCTCAACTCCACACCACCCAACACCTCACTCTCAACACGACATCACCCATCACCTCCCTCTCAACACCACACCACCCAACACCTCCCACTTAACACCACACCACCCATCACCTCCATCTCAACACCACACCACCCAACACCCCCTCTCAACTCCACACCACCCAACACCTCACTCTCAACACCACATCACCCATCACCTCCCTCTCAACACCACACCACCCAACACCTCCCACTCAACACCACACCACCCATCACCTCCATCTCAACACCACACCACCCAACACTTCCCTCTCAACACCAGACCACCCAAGACCTCCCTCTAAACACCACACCAACCAACACCCCTTCTCAACACTACACCATCGAACACCCCCTCTCAACACCACCCCACTCAACACCCTCTCTCAACACAACAACATCCAACTCGCCCTCTGAAGACTATACCACCCAACGCCTCCCTCTCAACACCACACCACTCAGCACCCACTCTCAACACCACACTACCCAACACCCCCTCTCCACACAACCCCCTCTTAACAGCACCCCAACCAACACCCCCTCTCAACACCACACCACCCAACAACCCCTCTCAACACCACACCACCCAACACCACACCACCCAAGACCACACCACCCAACACTCCCTTTTCAAAACCACCCCACCCAACACCCCCTCTGAACGACACACCATCCAACACCCCCTCTCAACACCACACCACCCAACACCTCCCTCTCAACACCACACCACCTAACACCACACCACCCAACACCACACCACCCAACACCACACCACCCAACACCACACCACCCAACACCACACCACCCAACACTCCCTTCTCAACACTACACCACCCAACGCCTCCCTCTCAACACCACACCATCCAACACCCCCTCTCAACACCACACCACCCAACACCCCCTCTCAACACATTACCTTCCAACACCCCCTCTCAACACTTCACCACTCAACGCCTCTCTCTCAACACCACAACACCAAACACCTCCCTCTCAACACCACACCACCCATCACCTCCCTCTCAACACCACACCACCCAACACCTCCCTCTCAACACCACACCACCCATCACCTCCCTCTCAACACCACACCACCCAACACCACCCTCTCTACTCAACACCACCCAGCACCTCCCTCTCAACACCACACCCTCCAACACTCCCTCTCAACACCACACCATCCAACACCAGCTCTCAACACTACCCCACCCAACACTCCCTCTCAAGACAACACCATCCAACACCCCCTCTCAACACTACACCACCCAACGCCTCCCTCTCAACACCACATCACCCAAAACCCCCTCTAAACCCCACACCTCCCAACACCCCCTCTCCACACCATAACATCCAACACCCCCTCGCAACACTACCCCACCCAACACCCCCTCTCAACACCACACAACCCAACACCCCGTCTCAACACCACCCAACACAATACCTCCCAACACCTCCCTCTCAAAACCACACCACCCAGCACCTCCCTCTCAACACCACACCATCCAACACCGTTTCTCAACACCACACCATCCAACACCCCCTCTCAACACCACACCACTCAACACCCCCTCTCAACACCACACAATCCATCACCCACTCTCAACACCACCCCACCCAACACCTCCTCTCAACACCACACCGTCCAACACCCCCTCTCAACACTACACAACTCAACGCCTCCCTCTCAACACCAAACCACCCAACACCCCCTCTCAACACCACACCACACAACACCCCCTCTCAACACCACACCATCTAACACCCCGTCTCAACACCACCCCACCCAACACCCCCTCTCAACACCACACTACCCAACACCCCCTCTCAACACCACACCACCCAACACCCCCTCTCAACACCACACCACACAACACCCCCTCTCAACACCACACCATCCATCACCCACTCTTAACACCACATCACCCAACACACCCTCTCCACACCACCCACTCTCAACAGCACCCCATCCAACACCCCCTCTCAACACCACACCACCCAACACCCCCTCTCAACACCACACCATCCATCACCCACTCTCAACACCACCCAACCCAACACCTCCTCTCAACACCACACCATCCAACACCCCCTCTCAACACCACACCATCCAACACCCCATCTCAAAACCACACCACCCAACACCTACTCTCAACACCACACCACCAAACACCCTCTCTCCACACCACCTCCTCTCAACAGCACCCCACCCAACACTCCCTCTGAACACCACACCACCCAACACCACCTCTCAACACCACACCACCCAACACCTCCCTCTAAACACCACACCTCCCAACACCTCCCTCTCAACACCACCCCCTCTCAACACTACCCCACCCAACACCCCCTCTCAACTCCACACCACCCAACACCTCACTCTCAACACGACATCACCCATCACCTCCCTCTCAACACCACACCACCCAACACCTCCCACTTAACACCACACCACCCATCACCTCCATCTCAACACCACACCACCCAACACCCCCTCTCAACTCCACACCACCCAACACCTCACTCTCAACACCACATCACCCATCACCTCCCTCTCAACACCACACCACCCAACACCTCCCACTCAACACCACACCACCCATCACCTCCATCTCAACACCACACCACCCAACACTTCCCTCTCAACACCAGACCACCCAAGACCTCCCTCTAAACACCACACCAACCAACACCCCTTCTCAACACTACACCATCGAACACCCCCTCTCAACACCACCCCACTCAACACCCTCTCTCAACACAACAACATCCAACTCGCCCTCTGAAGACTATACCACCCAACGCCTCCCTCTCAACACCACACCACTCAGCACCCACTCTCAACACCACACTACCCAACACCCCCTCTCCACACAACCCCCTCTTAACAGCACCCCAACCAACACCCCCTCTCAACACCACACCACCCAACAACCCCTCTCAACACCACACCACCCAACACCACACCACCCAAGACCACACCACCCAACACTCCCTTTTCAAAACCACCCCACCCAACACCCCCTCTGAACGACACACCATCCAACACCCCCTCTCAACACCACACCACCCAACACCTCCCTCTCAACACCACACCACCTAACACCACACCACCCAACACCACACCACCCAACACCACACCACCCAACACCACACCACCCAACACCACACCACCCAACACTCCCTTCTCAACACTACACCACCCAACGCCTCCCTCTCAACACCACACCATCCAACACCCCCTCTCAACACCACACCACCCAACACCCCCTCTCAACACATTACCTTCCAACACCCCCTCTCAACACTTCACCACTCAACGCCTCTCTCTCAACACCACAACACCAAACACCTCCCTCTCAACACCACACCACCCATCACCTCCCTCTCAACACCACACCACCCAACACCTCCCTCTCAACACCACACCACCCATCACCTCCCTCTCAACACCACACCACCCAACACCACCCTCTCTACTCAACACCACCCAGCACCTCCCTCTCAACACCACACCCTCCAACACTCCCTCTCAACACCACACCATCCAACACCAGCTCTCAACACTACCCCACCCAACACTCCCTCTCAAGACAACACCATCCAACACCCCCTCTCAACACTACACCACCCAACGCCTCCCTCTCAACACCACATCACCCAAAACCCCCTCTAAACCCCACACCTCCCAACACCCCCTCTCCACACTATAACATCCAACACCCCCTCGCAACACTACCCCACCCAACACCCCCTCTCAACACCACACAACCCAACACCCCGTCTCAACACCACCCAACACAATACCTCCCAACACCTCCCTCTCAAAACCACACCACCCAGCACCTCCCTCTCAACACCACACCATCCAACACCGTTTCTCAACACCACACCATCCAACACCCCCTCTCAACACCACACCACTCAACACCCCCTCTCAACACCACACAATCCATCACCCACTCTCAACACCACCCCACCCAACACCTCCTCTCAACACCACACCGTCCAACACCCCCTCTCAACACTACACAACTCAACGCCTCCCTCTCAACACCAAACCACCCAACACCCCCTCTCAACACCACACTACCCAACACCCCCTCTCAACACCACACCACCCAACACCCCCTCTCAACACCACACCACACAACACCCCCTCTCAACACCACACCATCCATCACCCACTCTTAACACCACATCACCCAACACACCCTCTCCACACCACCCACTCTCAACAGCACCCCATCCAACACCCCCTCTCAACACCACACCACCCAACACCCCCTCTCAACACCACACCATCCATCACCCACTCTCAACACCACCCAACCCAACACCTCCTCTCAACACCACACCATCCAACACCCCCTCTCAACACCACACCATCCAACACCCCATCTCAAAACCACACCACCCAACACCTACTCTCAACACCACACCACCAAACACCCTCTCTCCACACCACCTCCTCTCAACAGCACCCCACCCAACACTCCCTCTGAACACCACACCACCCAACACCACCTCTCAACACCACACCACCCAACACCTCCCTCTAAACACCACACCTCCCAACACCTCCCTCTCAACACCACCCCCTCTCAACACTACCCCACCCAACACCCCCTCTCAACTCCACACCACCCAACACCTCACTCTCAACACGACATCACCCATCACCTCCCTCTCAACACCACACCACCCAACACCTCCCACTTAACACCACACCACCCATCACCTCCATCTCAACACCACACCACCCAACACCCACTCTCAACTCCACACCACCCAACACCTCACTCTCAACACCACATCACCCATCACCTCCCTCTCAACACCACACCACCCAACACCTCCCACTCAACACCACACCACCCATCACCTCCATCTCAACACCACACCACCCAACACTTCCCTCTCAACACCAGACCACCCAAGACCTCCCTCTAAACACCACACCAACCAACACCCCTTCTCAACACTACACCATCGAACACCCCCTCTCAACACCACCCCACTCAACACCCTCTCTCAACACAACAACATCCAACTCGCCCTCTGAAGACTATACCACCCAACGCCTCCCTCTCAACACCACACCACTCAGCACCCACTCTCAACACCACACTACCCAACACCCCCTCTCCACACAACCCCCTCTTAACAGCACCCCAACCAACACCCCCTCTCAACACCACACCACCCAACAACCCCTCTCAACACCACACCACCCAACACCACACCACCCAAGACCACACCACCCAACACTCCCTTTTCAAAACCACCCCACCCAACACCCCCTCTGAACGACACACCATCCAACACCCCCTCTCAACACCACACCACCCAACACCTCCCTCTCAACACCACACCACCTAACACCACACCACCCAACACCACACCACCCAACACCACACCACCCAACACCACACCACCCAACACCACACCACCCAACACTCCCTTCTCAACACTACACCACCCAACGCCTCCCTCTCAACACCACACCATCCAACACCCCCTCTCAACACCACACCACCCAACACCCCCTCTCAACACATTACCTTCCAACACCCCCTCTCAACACTTCACCACTCAACGCCTCTCTCTCAACACCACAACACCAAACACCTCCCTCTCAACACCACACCACCCATCACCTCCCTCTCAACACCACACCACCCAACACCTCCCTCTCAACCCCACACCACCCATCACCTCCCTCTCAACACCACACCACCCAACACCACCCTCTCTACTCAACACCACCCAGCACCTCCCTCTCAACACCACACCCTCCAACACTCCCTCTCAACACCACACCATCCAACACCAGCTCTCAACACTACCCCACCCAACACTCCCTCTCAAGACAACACCATCCAACACCCCCTCTCAACACTACACCACCCAACGCCTCCCTCTCAACACCACATCACCCAAAACCCCCTCTAAACCCCACACCTCCCAACACCCCCTCTCCACACCATAACATCCAACACCCCCTCGCAACACTACCCCACCCAACACCCCCTCTCAACACCACACAACCCAACACCCCGTCTCAACACCACCCAACACAATACCTCCCAACACCTCCCTCTCAAAACCACACCACCCAGCACCTCCCTCTCAACACCACACCATCCAACACCGTTTCTCAACACCACACCACCCAACAACCCCTCTCAACACCATACCACCCAACACCCCCTCTGAACACCACACCATCCAACACCCCCTCTCAACACTACACCAAAAAACACCCCCTCTCAAGACCACACAATCCAACACCCTCTCTCAACACCACACCACCCAACACACCCTCTCCACACCACCCCCCTCTCAACAGCTTCACACCCAACACCCCCTCTCAACACCACACCACACAACACCCCCTCTCAACACGACACAACCCCACACCTCCCTCTCAACACCACACCACCCAACACCACACCACCCAACACCGCACCAGCCAACACCACACCACCTAACACTCCCTTCTCAACACCACACCATCCAACTCCCCCTCTCAACACTAAACCACCCAACGCCTCCCTCTCAACACCACACCATCCAACACCCCCTCTCAACACCACACCACCCAACACCACCTCTCAACACCACACCATCCAACACCCCCTCTCAACAGCACCCCACCCAACACCCCCTCTGAACACCACACCAACCGACACCCTTTCTCAACACCACACCACTCAACACCTCCTTCTCAACACCAAACCACCCAACACCAACTCTCAGCACCACCCCACCCAACACCCTCTCTCAACACCACCCTACCCAACACCCCCTCTCAACACCACACAACCCAACACCCCGTCTCAACACCACACCACCCAACACCACACCACCCAACACCACACCACCCAACACCACACCACCCAACACCACACCACCCAACACCACACCACCCAACACCACACCACCCAACACCTCCCTCTCAACACCACTTCCTCTCAACACCAGCCGACCCAACACACCCCTCTCCACACCACACCACCCAACACCCCTCTCAACACCGCAACACCCAACACCTCCCTCTCAACACCACACCACCCATCACCTCCCTCTCAACACCACACCACCCAACACCGCCCACTCAACACCACACCACCCATCACCTCCATCTCAACACCACACCACCCAACACTTCCCTCTCAACACCAGACCACCCAAGACCTCCCTCTAAACACCACACCAACCAACACCCCCTCTCAACACTACACCATCGAACACCCCCTCTCAACACCACCCCACTCAACACCCTCTCTCAACACAACAACATCCAACTCACCCTCTCAACACTCTACCACCCAACGCCTCCCTCTCAACACCACACCACCCAACACCCCTTCTCAACACCACACCATCCAACACCCCTTCTCAACACCACCCCACCAAAACACCCCCTCTCAACACAACACCATCAAACACCCTCTCTCAACACTAATCCACCCAACACCACCTCTCAACACCACACCATCCAACACTCTCTCTCAACACCACACCACCCAGCACCCACTCTCAACACCACACCACTCAACACCCCCTCTCCACACAACCCCCTCTTAACAGCACCCCAACCAACACCCCCTCTCAACACCACACCACCCAACAACCCCTCTCAACACCATACCACCCAACACCACACCACCCAACTCCACACCACCCAAGACCACACCACCCAACACTCCCTTTTCAAAACCACCCCACCCAACACCCCCTCTGAACAACACACCATCCAACACCCCCTCTCAACACCACACCACCCAACACCCCCTTTGAACAACACACCATCCAACACCCCCTCTCAACACCACACCACCCAACACCTCCCTCTCAACACCACACCACCTAACACCACACCACCCAACACCACACCACCCAACACCACACCACCCAACACCACACCACCCAACACTCCCTTCTCAACACTACACCACCCAACGCCTCCCTCTCAACACCAAACCATCCAACACCCCCCCTCAACACCACACCACCCAACACCCCCTCTCAACACATTACCTTCCAACACCCCCTCTCAACACTTCACCACTCAACGCCTCTCTCTCAACACCACACCACCCAACACCCCCTCTCAACACCACACCACTCAACACCCCCTCTCAACTCCACACCATCAAACACCCGCTCTCAACACCACCCCACCCAACCCACCCTCTTAACACAACACCATCGAACACCCCCTCTCAACACCTCCCCACCCAACACCCCGTCTCAACACTACCCCATCCAACACCCCATCTCAAAACCACACCACCCAACACTCCGTCTCAACACCACACCACCCAACATCCCCTCTGAACAACACACAACCCAACACCCCCTCTCAACATCACACCACCAAACAAATCCCTCTCAACACCATACCACGCAACACCTCCTCTCAACACCAGCCCCTCTCAACAGCACTCCACCCAACACCCCTTCTGAACACCACACCACCCAACACCCCCTCTCAACACCACACCACCCAACACCTCCCTCTCAACACCACACCACCCAATACACCTCCCTCTCAACACCACACCTCCCAACACCTCTCCCTTAACACCACACCACCCAACACCCCCTCTCAACACCACCCCACCCAACACCCCCTCTGAACACCACCCGACCCAACACCCCCTGTCAACACCACACCACCCAACACCCCTCTCAACACCACAACACCCAACACCTCCCTCTCAACACCACACCACCCATCACCTCCCTCTCAACACCACACCACCCAACACCTCCTTCTCAACACCACACCACCCATCACCTCCCTCGCAACACCACACCACCCAACACCACCCTCTCTACTCAACACCACCCAGCACCTCCCTCTCAACCCCACACCCTCCAACACTCCCTGTCAACACCACACCATTCAACACCAGCTCTCAACACCACCCCACCCAACACTCCCTCTCAAGACAACACCATCCAACACCCCCTCTCAACACTGCACCACCCAACGCCTCCATCTCAACACCACATCACCCAAAACCCCGTCTAAACCCCACACCTCCCAACACCCCCTCTCCACACTATAACATCCAACACCCCCTCTCAACACCACCCCACTCAACACCCCTTCTCAACACAACACCATCGAACACCCCCTCGCAACACTACCCCACCCAACACCCCCTCTCAACACCACACAACCCAACACCCCGTCTCAACACCACCCAACACAATACCTCCCAACACCTCCCTCTCAAAACCACACCACCCAGCACCTCCCACTCAACACCACACCATCCAACACCCTTTCTCAACACTACACCATCCAACACCCCTCTCAACACTACACAACCCAACGCCTCCCTCTCAACACCACACCATCCAACACCCCCTCTCAACACTACACCAAAAAACACCCCCTCTCAACACCACACCATCCAACACCGTTTCTCAACACCACACCACCCAACAACCCCTCTCAACACCATACCACCCAACACCCCCTCTGAACACCACACCATCCAACACCCCCTCTCAACACTACACCAAAAAACACCCCCTCTCAAGACCACACAATCCAACACCCTCTCTCAACACCACACCACCCAGCACCAACTCTTAACACCACACCACCCAACACACCCTCTCCACACCACCCCCCTCTCAACAGCTTCACACCCAACACCCCCTCTCAACACCACACCACACAACACCCCCTCTCAACACGACACAACCCCACACCTCCCTCTCAACACCACACCACCCAACACCACACCACCCAACACCGCACCAGCCAACACCACACCACCTAACACTCCCTTCTCAACACCACACCATCCAACTCCCCCTCTCAACACTAAACCACCCAACGCCTCCCTCTCAACACCACACCATCCAACACCCCCTCTCAACACCACACCACCCAACACCACCTCTCAACACCACACCATCCAACACCCCCTCTCAACAGCACCCCACCCAACACCCCCTCTGAACACCACACCAACCGACACCCTTTCTCAACACCACACCACTCAACACCTCCTTCTCAACACCAAACCACCCAACACCAACTCTCAGCACCACCCCACCCAACACCCTCTCTCAACACCACCCTACCCAACACCCCCTCTCAACACCACACAACCCATCACCCCGTCTCAACACCACACCACCCAACACCACACCACCCAACACCACACCACCCAACACCACACCACCCAACACCTCCCTCTCAACACCACTTCCTCTCAACACCAGCCGACCCAACACACCCCTCTCCACACCACACCACCCAACACCCCTCTCAACACCGCAACACCCAACACCTCCCTCTCAACACCACACCACCCATCACCTCCCTCTCAACACCACACCACCCAACACCGCCCACTCAACACCACACCACCCATCACCTCCATCTCAACACCACACCACCCAACACTTCCCTCTCAACACCAGACCACCCAAGACCTCCCTCTAAACACCACACCAACCAACACCCCCTCTCAACACTACACCATCGAACACCCCCTCTCAACACCACCCCACTCAACACCCTCTCTCAACACAACAACATCCAACTCACCCTCTCAACACTCTACCACCCAACGCCTCCCTCTCAACACCACACCACCCAACACCCCTTCTCAACACCACACCATCCAACACCCCTTCTCAACACCACCCCACCAAAACACCCCCTCTCAACACAACACCATAAAACACCCTCTCTCAACACTAATCCACCCAACACCACCTCTCAACACCACACCATCCAACACTCTCTCTCAACACCACACCACCCAGCACCCACTCTCAACACCACACCACTCAACACCCCCTCTCCACACAACCCCCTCTTAACAGCACCCCAACCAACACCCCCTCTCAACACCACACCACCCAACAACCCCTCTCAACACCATACCACCCAACACCACACCACCCAACTCCACACCACCCAAGACCACACCACCCAACACTCCCTTTTCAAAACCACCCCACCCAACACCCCCTCTGAACAACACACCATCCAACACCCCCTCTCAACACCACACCACCCAACACCCCCTTTGAACAACACACCATCCAACACCCCCTCTCAACACCACACCACCCAACACCTCCCTCTCAACACCACACCACCTAACACCACACCACCCAACACCACACCACCCAACACCACACCACCCAACACCACACCACCCAACACTCCCTTCTCAACACTACACCACCCAACGCCTCCCTCTCAACACCAAACCATCCAACACCCCCCCTCAACACCACACCACCCAACACCCCCTCTCAACACATTACCTTCCAACACCCCCTCTCAACACTTCACCACTCAACGCCTCTCTCTCAACACCACACCACCCAACACCCCCTCTCAACACCACACCACTCAACACCCCCTCTCAACTCCACACCATCAAACACCCGCTCTCAACACCACCCCACCCAACCCACCCTCTTAACACAACACCATCGAACACCCCCTCTCAACACCTCCCCACCCAACACCCCGTCTCAACACTACCCCATCCAACACCCCATCTCAAAACCACACCACCCAACACTCCGTCTCAACACCACACCACCCAACATCCCCTCTGAACAACACACAACCCAACACCCCATCTCAACATCACACCACCAAACAAATCCCTCTCAACACCATACCACGCAACACCTCCTCTCAACACCAGCCCCTCTCAACAGCACTCCACCCAACACCCCTTCTGAACACCACACCACCCAACACCCCCTCTCAACACCACACCACCCAACACCTCCCTCTCAACACCACACCACCCAATACACCTCCCTCTCAACACCACACCTCCCAACACCTCTCCCTTAACACCACACCACCCAACACCCCCTCTCAACACCACCCCACCCAACACCCCCTCTGAACACCACCCGACCCAACACCCCCTCTCAACACCACACCACCCAACACCCCTCTCAACACCACAACACCCAACACCTCCCTCTCAACACCACACCACCCATCACCTCCCTCTCAACACCACACCACCCAACACCTCCTTCTCAACACCACACCACCCATCACCTCCCTCGCAACACCACACCACCCAACACCACCCTCTCTACTCAACACCACCCAGCACCTCCCTCTCAACCCCACACCCTCCAACACTCCCTGTCAACACCACACCATTCAACACCAGCTCTCAACACCACCCCACCCAACACTCCCTCTCAAGACAACACCATCCAACACCCCCTCTCAACACTGCACCACCCAACGCCTCCATCTCAACACCACATCACCCAAAACCCCGTCTAAACCCCACACCTCCCAACACCCCCTCTCCACACTATAACATCCAACACCCCCTCTCAACACCACCCCACTCAACACCCCTTCTCAACACAACACCATCGAACACCCCCTCGCAACACTACCCCACCCAACACCCCCTCTCAACACCACACAACCCAACACCCCGTCTCAACACCACCCAACACAATACCTCCCAACACCTCCCTCTCAAAACCACACCACCCAGCACCTCCCACTCAACACCACACCATCCAACACCCTTTCTCAACACTACACCATCCAACACCCCTCTCAACACTACACAACCCAACGCCTCCCTCTCAACACCACACCATCCAACACCCCCTCTCAACACTACACCAAAAAACACCCCCTCTCAAGACCACACAATCCACACCCTCTCTCAACACCACACCACCCAGCACCAACTCTCAACACCACACCACCCAACACACCCTCTCCACACCACCTCCCTCTCAACAGCACCACACCCAACACCCCCTCTCAACACCACACCACACAACACCCCCTCTCAACACGACACCACCCCACACCTCCCTCTCAACACCACACCACCCAACACCACACCACCCAACACCGCACCAGCCAACACCACACCATTTAACACTCCCTTCTAAACACCACCCCACCGAACACCCCCTCTCAACACCACACCATCCAACACCCCCTGTCAACACTACACCACCCAACGCCTCCCTCTCAACACCACACCATCCAACACCCCCTCTCAACACCACACCACCCAACACCCCCTCTCAACACCACACCATCCAACACCCCCTCTCAACAGCACCCCACCCAACACCCCCTCTTAACACCACACCAACCGACACCCTTTCTCAACACCACACCACTCAACACCTCCTTCTCAACACCAAACCACCCAACACCAACTCTCAGCACCACCCCACCCAACACCCTCTCTCAACACCACCCTACCGAACACCCCATCTCAACACCACACAACCCAACACCCCGTCTCAACACCACACCACCCAACACCACACCACCCAACACCACACCACCCAACACCTCCCTCTCAACACCACTTCCTCTCAACACCAGCCGACCCAACACCCCCCTCTCAACACCACACCACCCAACACCCCTCTCAACACCACAACACCCAACACCTCCCTCTCAACACCACACCAGCCATCACCTCCCTCTCAACACCACACCAGCCATCACCTCCCTCTCAACACCACACCACCCAACACCTCCCTCTCAACACCACACCACCCATCACCTCCCTCTCAACACCACACCACCCAACACCTCCCTCTCAACACCACCCCACCCAACACTCCCTCTCAAGGCAACACCATCCAACACCCCCTCTCAACACTACACCCCCCAACGCCTCCCTCTCAACACTACACCACCCAACACCCCCTCTAAACACCACACCACCCAACACCCCATCTCAACACCACAACGCCCAACACCTCCCTCTCAACACCACACCACCCATCACCTTCCTCTCACCACCTCAGCACCCAACACCTCCCTCTCAACACCACCTCCTCTCAACACCACCCGACCCAACACCCCCCTCTCAACACCACACCACCCAACACCCCTCTCAACACCACAACACCCAACACCTCCCTCTCAACACCACCTCCTCTCAACACCCCCCGACCCAACACCCCCTCTCAACACCACACCACCCAACACCCCTCTCAACACCACAACACCCAACACCTCCCTCTCAACTCCACACCACCCATCACCTCACTCTCAACACCACACCACCCAACACCTCCCTCTCACCACCACACCACCCAACACCTCCCTCTCAACACCACACCACCCAACACCGCCCTCTCAACACCACACCACCCAGCACCTCCCTCTGAACACCACACCATCCAACACCCTTTCTCAACACTACACAATCCAACACCCCCTCTCAACACCAAAACACCCAGCACCTCCCTCTCAACACCACACCATCCAGCACCCTTTCTCAACACTACACAATCCAACACCCCTCTCAACACTACACAACCCAACGCCTCCCTCTCAACACCACACCATCCAACACCCCCCTCTCAACACTACACCAAAAAACACCCCCTCTCAACACTACACCAAAAAACACCCCCTACCAAGACCACACCATCCAACACACTCTCTCAACACCACACCACCCAGCACCAACTCTCAACACCACACCACCCAACACACCCTCTCCACACCACCCCCCTCTCAACCGCACCCCACCCAACACCCCCTCTCAACACCACACCACCAACACCCCCTCTCAACACGACACCACACCACACCTCACTCTCAACACAACACCACCCAACACCACACCACCCAACACTGCACCACCCAACACCTCACCACCCAACACTCCCTTCTCAACACCACCCCGCCCAACACCCCCTCTCAACACCACACCATCCAACACCCCCTCTCAACACTACACCACCCAACGCCTCCCTCTCAACACCACACCATCCAACACCCCCTCTCAACACCACACAACCCAACACCCCCTCTCAACACCTCACCATCCATCACCCCCTCTCAACACCACCCCACCCAACACCTCCTCTCAACACCACACCATTCAACACCCCCTCTCAACACTACACCAATCAACGCCTCCCTTTCAACACAACACCACCCAACACCCTCCTCTCAACACCACACCACTCAACACCCCCTCTCAACACCACACCATCCATCACCCCCTCTCAACACCACCCCACCCAACACCTCCTCTCAACACCACACCATTCAACACCCCCTCTCAACACTACACCACTCAACGCCTCCCTTTCAACACAACACCACCCAACACCCCCTCTGAACACCACACCACCCAACACCCCCTCTCAACACGACACCACACCACACCTCCCTCTCAACACAACACCACCCAACACCACACCACCCAACACTGAACCACCCAACACCTCACCACTCAACACTCCCTTCTCAACACCACACCATCCAACACCCTTTCTCAACACTACACAATCCAACACCCCTCTCAACACTACACCACCGAACGCCTCCCTCTCAACACCACACAATCCAACACCCCCTCTCAACACCACACCATCTAACACCCCCACTCAACACCACCCCACCTAACATCCCCTCTCAACACAACACCATCGAACACCCCCCTCTCAACACCACCCCACCCAACACCCCCTCTCAACACCACACCCTCCAACACCCCCTCTCAACACCACACCCCCCAAAACCCACTCTCAACACCACCCCACCCAAAACCCCCTCTCAACACAACACCATCAAACACCCTCTCTCAATACCACCCCACCCAACACCCTCTCTCAACACCACACCATCCAACACCCCCTCTCAACACCACACCACCCAACACCCACTCACAACACCACCCCACCTAACACCCCCTCACAACACCACACCACCCAACACCCCCTCTCAACAAGACACCATCCAACACCCCCTCTCAACACCACCCTATTCAACACCTCCTCTCAAGGCAACACCATCCAACACCCCCTCGCAACACTACACCACTTAGCGCCTTCCTCTCAACACCACACCACCCAACACCCGCTCTCAACACCACATCACTCAACACCCCCTCTCAACACCACCCCACCCAACACCCCCTCTCAACACCACATCACTCAACACCCTCTCTAAACACCACCCCACCCAACACCCCGTCTCACCACCACCCCACCCAACACCCCCATCTCAACACCACACCACTCAACACCCCCTCTCAACACCACACCATCTAACACCCCCACTCAACACCACCCCACCCAAGATCCCTTCTCAACACAACACCATCGAACACCCCCTCTCAACACCACCCCACCCAACACCCACTCTCAACACCACACCCTCCAACACCCCTCTCAACACCACACCCCCCAACACCCACTCTCAACACCTCTTAACACCCCCTCTCCACACCACTCCCTCTCAACAGCACCCCACCCAACATCCCTTTTGAACACCACACCACCCTACACCCTCTCTCAACACCACACCACTCAACACCTCCCTCTCAACACCACACCACGCAACACCCCCTCTCCACACCACCCCCTCTCAACAGCACTCCACCCAACACCCCACTCAACACCACACCACCCAACACCCCCCCTCTCATCACCACACCACCCAACACCTCCCTCTCAACACCACACCACCCAACACCCCCTCTCAACACCACACCATCCATCACCCCCTCTCAACAGCACCCCACCCAACACCCCCTCTCAACACCACACCACCCGACACCCTCTCCCAACACCACACCACCCAACACCTCCTTCTCAACACCACACCACCCAACACCAACTCTCAGCACCACCCCACCCAACACCCCCTCTCAACACCACCCTACCCAACACCCCATCTCAACACCACACAACCCAATACCCCGTCTCAACACCACACCACCCAACACCACACCACCCAACACCTCCCTCTCAACACCACCTCCTCTCAACACCACCCGACCCAACACCCCCCTCTCAACACCACTACACCCAACACCCCTCTCAACACCACAACACCCAACACCTCCCTCTCAACACCACACCACCCATCACCTCCCTCTCAACACCACACCACCCAACACCTCCCTCTCAACACCACACCACCCATCACCTCCCTCTCAACACCACACCACCCAACACCTCCCTCTCAACACCACCCCACCCAACACTCCCTCTCAAGACAACTCCATCCAACACCCCCTCTCAACACTACACCACCCAACGCCTCCCTCTCAACACCACACCACCCAACACCCCCTCTCTACACCACACCACCCAACACCCCCTCTCCACACCACAAGATCCCACACCCCCTCTCAACACCACCCCACCCAACACCCCCTCTCAACTCAACACCATCGAACACCCCCTCTCAACACCACCCCACCCAACACCCCCTCTCAACACCACACAACCCAACACCCCGTCTCAACACCACCCAACACCATACCTCCCAACACCTCCCTCTCAACACCACCCCCTCTCAACACCACACCACCCAACACCCACTCTCAATACCACAACACCCAACTCCTCCCTCTCAACTCCACACCACCCATCACCTCACTCTCAACACCACACCACCCAACACCTCCCTCTCACCAACACACCACCCAACACCTCCCTCTCAACACTACACCACACAACACCTCCCTCTCAACACCACACCACCCAGCACCTCCCTCTCAACACCACACCATCCAACACCCTTTCTCAACACTACACAATCCAACACCCCTCTCAACACTACACAACCCAACGCCTCCCTCTCAACACCAAACCATCCAACACCCCCTCTCAACACTACACCAAAAAACACCCCCTCTCAAGACCACACCATCCAACACACTCTCTCAACACCACACCACCCAGCACCAACTCTCAACACCACACCACCCAACACACCCTCTCCACACCACCCCCCTCTCAAACGCACCCCGCCCAACACCCCCTCTCAACACCACACCACCCAACACCCCCTCTCAACACGACACCACCCCACACCTCTCTCTCAACACCACACCACCCAACAACACACCACCCAACACTGCACCACCCAACACCACACCACCCAACACTCCCTTCTCAACACCACCCACCCAACACCCCCTCTCAATACCACACAATCCAACACCCCCTCTCAACACCACACCACCCAACACCCCCTCTGAACACCACACCATCCATCACCCCCTCTCAACACCACCCCACCAAACACATCCTCTCAACACCACAACATTCAACACCCCCTCTCAACAGTACACCACTCAACGCCTCCCTTTCAACACCACACCACCCAACATCCCCTCTCAACACCACACCACTCAACACCCCCTCTCAACACCACACAATCTAACACCCCCACTCAACACCACCCCACCCAACATCCTCTCTCAACACAACACCATCGAACACCCCCTCTCAACACCACCCCACTCAACACCCCCTCTCAACACCACACCCTCCAACACCCCCTCTCAACACCCCACCCCCACTCCACCCACTCTCAACACCACCCCACCCAACACCCCCTCTCAACACAACACCATCAAACACCCTCTCTCAACACCACCCCACCCAACACCCTCTCTCAACACCACACCATCCAACACCCCCTCTCAACACCACACCACCATACACCCACTCTCAACACCACCCCAACCTAACACCCCCTCACAACACCACACCACCAAACACCCCCTCTCAACACCACACCATCCAACACCCCCTCTCAACACCACCCCATCCAACACCCCCTCGCAACACTACACCACTTAGCGCCTTCCTCTCAACACCACACGGCCCAACACCCCCTCTCAACACCACATAACTCAACACCCCCTCTCAACACCACACCATCTAACACCCCCTCTCAACACCACCCCACCCAACACCCCCTCTCAACACCACCCCACCCAACACCCCCTCTCAACACCACCCTACCCAACACCCCCTCTGAACACCACACCACCCAACATCTCCTCTCAACACCACACCACCCAACATCTCCCTCTCAACACCACACCACCCTACAACCCCTCTCAACACCACACCACCCAACACCCACTCTCAACACCACACCACCCAACACCCCCTCTCCACACCACCCCCTCTCAACTGCACCCCACCCAACACCCCCTCTGAACACCACACCACTCAACACCCCCTCTCAACACCACACCACCCAACACCTTCCTCTCAACACCACACCACCCAACACCTCCCTCTCAACACCACACCACCCAACACCTCCCCCTTAACACCACACCACCCAACACCCCCACTCAACACCAACCCACCCAACACCCCCTCTCAACACCCCCTACCCAACACCCCCTCTCAACACCACACAACCCAACACTCCGTCTTAACACCACACCAGCCAACACCACACCTCCCAACACCTCCCTCTCAACACCAGCCCCTCTCAACACCATCCCACCCAACACCCCCTCTCAACACCACACCACCCAACACCCCCTCTCAACACCACACCACCCAACACCTTCCTCTCAACACCACACCACCCAACACCTCCCTCTCCACACCACACCACCCAATACCCCCTCTCAACACCACACCACCAAACACCCCCTTTCAACACCACACCACCCAACACCTCCCTCTCAACACCACACCACCCAACACACCCTCTCAACACCACACCATCCAACACCCCTTCTCAACACCACCCCACCCAACACCCCCTCTCAACACGACACCATCCAACACCCCCTCTCAACACCACCCCCACCCAACACCCCCTATCAACACCACCCCACCCAACACCCCCTCTCAACACCACACCACCTAACACCCCCTCTCAACACCATACCACCCAACACCTCCCTTTCAACACCACACCACCCAACATCTCCCTCTCAAGACCACACCACCCAACACCTCCCTCTCAACACACCACCCAACACACCCTCTCAACACCACACCACCCAACACCTCCCTCTCAACACCACACCACCCATCACCCACTCTCAACACCCCCCACCCAACACCACACCACCCAACACCCCCCTCTCAACACCACACCACCCTACACCTCCCTCTCAACACTACACCACCCAACACCTCCCTCTCAACACCACACCACCCAACACCTCCTTTTCAATACAACACCACCCAACACCTCCCTCTCAACACCACACCACCCTACACCCCGTCTCAACACCACTCCACCCAACACCCCCCTGTCAACACCACACCACCCAACACCTCCCTCTCAACACAACACCACCCAACACCTCCCTCTCAACACCACACCACCCAACACCTCCCTCTCAACACCACACCACCCAACACCCCCCTCTCAACACCACACCAACCAACACCTCCCTCTCAACACCACACTACCCAACACCTCCCTCTCAACACAACACCACCCAACACCTCCCTCTTAACACCACACCACCCAACAACCTGTCTCAACACCATCAAACACCCTCTCTCAACACCACCCCACCCAACACCCTCTCTCAACACCACACCATCCAACACCCCCTCTCAACACCACACCACCATACACCCACTCTCAACACCACCCCACCTAACACCCCCTCACAACACCACACCACCAAACACCCCCTCTCAACACCACACCACCAAACACCCCCTCTCAACACCACCCCATTCAACACCCCCTCTCAACGCAACACCATCCAACACCCCCTCGCAACACTACACCACTTAGCGCCTTCCTCTCAACACCACACGGCCCAACACCCCCTCTCAACACCACATAACTCAACACCCCCTCTCAACACCACACCATCTAACACCCCCTCTCAACACCACCCCACCCAACACCCCCTCTCAACACCACATCACTCAACACCCCCTCTCAACACCACCCCACCCAACACCCCCTCTCAACACCACCCCACCCAACACCCCCTCTCAACACCACCCTACCCAACACCCCCTCTGAACACCACACCACCCAACATCCCCTCTCAACACCACACCACCCAACAACCCCTCTCAACACCACACCACCCAACACCCACTCTCAACACCACACCACCCAACACCCCCTCTCCACACCACACCCTTCCAACTGCACCCCACCCAACACCCCCTCTGAACACCACACCACTCAACACCCCCTCTCAACACCACACCACCCAACACCTTCCTCTCAACACCACACCACCCAACACCTCCCTCTCAACACCACACCACCCAACACCTCCCCCTTAACACCACACCACCCAACACCCCCTCTCAACACCAACCCACCCAACACCCCCTCTCAACACCCCCTACCCAACACCCCCTCTCAACACCACACAACCCAACACTCCGTCTTAACACCACACCAGCCAACACCACACCTCCCAACACCTCCCTCTCAACACCACACCAGCCAACACCACACCTCCCAACACCTCCCTCTCAACACCAGCCCCTCTCAACACCATCCCACCCAACACCCCCTCTCAACACCACACCACCCAACACCCCCTCTCAACACCACACCACCCAACACCTTCCTCTCAACACCACACCACCCAACACCTCCCTCTCCACACCACACCACCCAACACCCCCTCTCAACACCACACCACCCAACACCCCCTCTCAACACCACACCACCCAACACCATCTCTCAACACCACACCACCCAACACCTTCCTCTCAACACCACACCACCCAACACCTCCTTCTCCACACCACACCACCCAATACCCCCTCTCAACACCACACCACCCAATACCACACCATCTAAACCCCCCCCTCTCAACACCACCCTACCCAACACCCCCTCTGAACACCACACCACCCAACATCCCCTCTCAACACCACACCACCCAACATCTTCCTCTCAACACCACACCACCCAACAACCCCTCTCAACACCACACCACCCAACACCCACTCTCAACACCACACCACCCAACACCCCCTCTCCACACCACCCCCTTCCAACTGCACCCCACCCAACACCCCCTCTGAACACCACACCACTCAACACCCCCTCTCAACACCACACCACCCAACACCTTCCTCTCAACACCACACCACCCAACACCTCCCTCTCAACACCACACCACCCAACACCTCCCCCTTAACACCACACCACCCAACACCCCCTCTCAACACCAACCCACCCAACACCCCCTCTCAACACCCCCTACCCAACACCCCCTCTCAACACCACACAACCCAACACTCCGTCTTAACACCACACCAGCCAACACCACACCTCCCAACACCTCCCTCTCAACACCAGCCCCTCTCAACACCATCCCACCCAACACCCCCTCTCAACAACACATCACCCAACACCCCCTCTCAACACCACACCACCAAACACCCCCTTTCAACACCACACCACCCAACACCTCCCTCTCAACACCACACCACCCAACACCCCCTCTCAACACCACACCATCCAACACCCCTTCTCAACACCACCCCACCCAACACCCCCTCTCAACACGACACCATCCAACACCCCCTCTCAACACCACCCCCACCCAACACCCCCTATCAACACCACCCCACCCAACACCCCCTCTCAACACCACACCACCTAACACCCCCTCTCAACACCATACCACCCAACACCTCCCTTTCAACACCACACCACCCAACATCTCCCTCTCAAGACCACACCACCCAACACCTCCCTCTCAACACACCACCCAACACACCCTCTCAACACCACACCACCCAACACCTCCCTCTCAACACCACACCACCCATCACCCACTCTCAACACCCCCCACCCAACACCACACCACCCAACACCCCCCTCTCAACACCACACCACCCTACACCTCCCTCTCAACACTACACCACCCAACACCTCCCTCTCAACACCACACCACCCAACACCTCCTTTTCAATACAACACCACCCAACACCTCCCTCTCAACACCACACCACCCTACACCCCGTCTCAACACCACTCCACCCAACACCCCCCTGTCAACACCACACCACCCAACACCTCCCTCTCAACACAACACCACCCAACACCTCCCTGTCAACACCTCACCACCCAACACCTCCCTCTCAACACCACACCACCCAACACCCCCCTCTCAACACCACACCACCCAACACCTCCCTCTCAACACCACACTACCCAACACCTCCCTCTCAACACAACACCACCCAACACCTCCCTCTCAACACCACACCACCCAACAACCTGTCTCAACACCACCCCACCTAACACCCCCTCTCACCACGACACCACCCAACACCACCACAACCACATCAAAACCACCACTATCCACCACTACCACCAGCAGTACCATACTACCACTACCAGACCACTAATAGCACACCACCACTAACACACACCACTACCACGACTACATCACCACAACCACTCTATCACTACCACCCCTACCACAACTACCATTGCTTCCACAACTAGAACCAGTATCACAACAACACTACCACTACTCCCACTTCAACACCACCACTACCACCTCAATCACACTACCACAATTCCACCACTACCACCACAACCACACTACCACACTACCACTACCAGCAGTACCACACTATGACCACCACACCACCACTACCACACCACCGATACCACACTACCACTACCACAGCACCACTTCCCCATTATCACTTCCGTCACTACACTATCATACCACTACTATCACACCACCTCTACAAACCTACCACTGTCACTCTACCATTACCACCACTACTACACCACCACTACCCCACCACGACTACCACTCTACCACTACCACACTACCGCTACCCCACCATGACTACCACACCACCACTACCTCACCAGCACTACCACACCACCACTACCACCACTACCACACCACCACAACCTCACCACCACTACCACACCACCACTACCACACCACCACTACCACACCACCACAACCTCACCACCACACCCTCACCACCACACCCTCACCACCATAACCTCACCACCACTACATCTCCACTACCACACTGCCAATACCACCACAACCAGCAGTACGACACCACCACTACCACACCACTGCTACAGCACCACCACTACCACATCACCACTACCATAACACCACTACCACAATACCACTACCGCAACTAGAGCAGTACCACACTACAACTACGATACTACAAAGACCACACCACCACTACCATACCACCACTACCACACTACCACTACTACAGCAGTACCACACCACCACTACCACTCCACTACCACACTACAACTACCACACTATCACACCACCACAACTACAGTAGCAATGTCACTACTTCAACACCACTAACACACTACCACTACCACACCATCACTACAACTGCTACCACCCCAAACACCACTACCACTACTTCACCACCACTACCACACTACTACCACCACACACTACCACCACCACCACACACTACAACCACCACCACACCACCAGGTTACTACACCAGGCTACTACACCACGCCACTACTCCAGGCTACTACATCATGCTACTACACCACACTACTACACCAGGCTACTACATCACACTACTACACCAGGCTACTACACCACGCCACAACACCACACTACTACACCACACTACTACACCAGGCTACTACATCACACTACAACACCAGGCTACTACACCACACTACTACACCACGCCACTACACCACACTACTACACCAGGCTACTACATCACACTACAACACCAGGCTACTACACCACACTACTACACCAGGCTACTACACCACACTACAACACCAGGCTACTACACCACACTACTACACCAGGCTACTACATCACACTACAACACCAGGCTACTACACCACACTACTACACCAGGCTACTACATCACACTACAACACCAGGCTACTACATCACACTACTACACCAGGCTACTACACCACGCCACTACACCACACAACTACACCAGGCTACTACACCACGCCACTACTCCAGGCTACTACATCATGCTACTACACCACACTACTACACCAGGCTACAACACCACACTACTACACCAGGCTACTACATCACACTACTACACCAGGCTACAACACCATGCTACTACACCAGGCTACTACACCACGCCACTACTCCAGGCTACCACATCATGCTACTACACCACACTACTACACCAGGCTACTACACCAGGCTACTACACCATGCTACTACACCATGCTACTACACCACACTGCTACACCATGCTACTACACCAGGCTACTACACCATGCTACTACACCATGCTACTACACCAGGCTACTACACCATGCTACTACACCAGGCTACTACACTATACTACTACACCATGCTACTACACCACGCTACTACACCATGCTACTACACCATGCTACTACACCATGCTACTACACCAGGCTACTACACCATGCTACTACACCAGGCTACTACACCATGCTACTACACCATGCTACTACACCACGCTACTACACCATGCTACTACACCAGGCTACTACACCATGCTACTACACCAGGCTACTACACCATGCTACTACACCATGCTACTACACCATGCTACTACACCAGGCTACTACACCAGGCTACTACACCATGCTACTACACCAGGCTACTACACCATGCTACTACACCAGGCTAATACACCAGGCTACTACACCACACTGCTACACCATGCTAATACACCATGCTACTACACCATGCTACTACACCACGCTACTACACTATGCTACTACACCACACTGCTACACCATGCTAATACACCATGCTACTACACCAGGCTACTACACCATGCTACTACACCATGCTACTACACCATGCTACTACACCATGCTACTACACCACACTGCTACACCATGCTATTACACCATGCTAATACACCATGCTAATACACCAGGCTACTACACCATGCTACTACACCACGCTACTACACCATGCTACTCAACCCGTTCTCACACAAGACAGCACATATATGACTTAATGCTTAAAGTCAATATGTTGAATATGAATTAGTAAATATGTGATATATTCCCAGTTACTTTTTTTTACCAAGGCCCAAACTCTTCCTCACGTACCAATTTACGTGTCACAGTACCCGTCCGTCAACATAGATAGCAGAATATTCGTGATTGGCTCAATTATAAGGAAAATTGTAGTTTTCAGGTCCCACATGGGTTGTGAAATTTACCTACTATTGTCCATGCTCTTAGAATATTACAGATCAGCTGCATCCTATTGAAGGCTCGTAATTTTGTTTTGAGAAATATTAGTTGTTCTTAGTAAATTATAATAAGCACTAAAAATTATTTCATAGAATAACAGTCCTTCACCAATCAATATTATATACCATAGTTCGTGCTTTACAAATCTTTAAAGGATGTTTTGTAGGAACGCTAACAGAAAACGATGTTACGTTGGAATGTCTATGGGGTAAACTACTGCAAACAGGACGGTATTGTGTCTACTATACCAACTATAGCTAGGATGGGTATATTGTCACCTACCGCCTGTTAGGTGGGAAAGGGGTCCAATGCCACCCACAGGATGGGTATGAGGGTAACATCCACCCACAGGATGAGTATGGGGATCACATCCACCCACAGGAAGGGTATGGGGTCCAATACCACCCACAGGATGAGTATGGCGTCCACTACAACCCACAGGATGGGTATGGGGCTCCAATCACCCATAGAATGGGAATGGGGCTCCAACCACCCATAGAATGGGTATGGGGCTCCAACCACAAATAAAATGGGTATAGGGTCCAATAACACCCACTGGATGTGTATTGCGTCCATTGCCGCGCGTCGAGCTCGAAAACCGCAGCATTCATCTCAGAACCATGCCTATTTCACACAGATTCCTTAATAAACGTAAGAGTTTTATATGTCACAAGAAAGATAGAAATATAAGCTTCATTCTAAATACCTTACCATGGGCATATTTAAATTTAAAGCGAAGATACGTGTACTTTTATAATAGCCGAGCTTTAACCCCGGACAGATTGATCGACCGAGCAACTCTCTCTCAGAACAATGTTTATTTCACGTGAATTCGTTAATAAACATATATGTTTTATATGTCTCAAGAAAGGCAGACATATAAGCTTCACTTTAAACACTTTACCATGGACATATTTAAAGTTCTAATGAAGATACATGTATTTTAAAAATTACGGAGCTCCCACCCCGTACAGACTGGACGACAGAGCAACTCTCTCAGATCAATGTTTATTTCACGTAAATTCGTTAATAAACACAAATGTTTTATGTCTTAAGCAAGATAGAAATAAGAGCTTCATTTTAAATACATTACAATAGACATATTTATAGCTCAAGTGAAGATACATATGTTTTTATAGTAGCGCTCAGTAGCTTGTCGGGCATGGAGTGCAGACGCCTACGCACTTGCCGATATATTGTATAATTAACAAAGATACGCTAATAAAGCCTAAAATCTTATATGCCTCCAGAAAGATCGAGATATGAACATTATTATGATTTCACCAAATGAAATATATCATGTTCGAGAACAAAGATATATCAATTTTAAATTAAGTTTCGACTCTTGCTCGGGCGAGAGAGAGGGAGCGACTCTCGCCCCATCTATTGGAGATTCTGTCCACTAAAGACCCAAAGCAACTCAAACCCTCCTAGCATTATTTAAGTAATGAAGTAATATGGTATATTTACTATAATGTGGGTGCTGAATGCAGAACATGAGAAAACATATATTTACTCCAAACTAATATAATTTCATTATGAAATAAGTAAATAAGTAGCATCAAAGGAAGTCGACGGTCCAAACGTCAATGTTGTGGAGGGACTTATCCAAGATATATCGTTGTTTGGAAAGTGTTTGTTGGCATATCCAGTTGTCGCACTTCTCTGCACAAATTATCACAAATTTAAATTATAATGTTAACAAGTAGAATACGTATTTTTAATAAAATCTAACATAACTAGCCAGAAAATATTTAACATTTATTAAAAAAATATATATTTGGAAGTTAAATCGACTTCATAGGACAATTGTTTTGTTATATCAACCAATATATCTTTGTTATATTGTTTTTGTTATATCAACCAATCCTTGTAAAAATTTATTGTATGTATGTACCTTACCTAAATAAAATTGTATTGTATTGTATTGTATATATACTCGTTATTCGTTGACATGCGTTCGCTACTTAAACTACCATGTACTGTACTTATGTAAAATCTCCCATGTCAAGTTCAAGTTCAAGTATGTTTATTGAGATAAGCAATAAATACATCTCAAAGGGATAGAGTAGCTTAGGCTATTTCTACCCCCCCTCTACTTCAAGTCCCTCAAGGGGCGCACAAATTCAGTGAGTACAAATAGACAAATAACATTACAAGAATCCCATTTAATCTCCCATGTCTCTTCGCTCATCTCACCGAACCCTACAGGCTCTGTGATATATTGTTTAATTAATTGAGATTCACAAATAAAGCTGATAATTGTATCTGTTAACAAAAAGGCAGAGCTTAGTTTAGTTCATTTATTATGCACCCCATACCCATCCTATGGGCGATAGTGGAGTGTTACAGAGGCACATAATGGGCTCAGGGACTGAGCCCCACAATTCATATAGCCAAGGAAGTTATAATCTTGATAAGCTAGTTACAAAAGTCAATGCACATTGTCACATCAACAATGGGCTCGAGACCGACCACAAGTACAGTTTATAATTTAAGCAACTGACATATATGGAGGGCTAGTGTCACAATTTATATGTTTATCCTACACATAACCCCCTCTCCCCCATCCAATGGGCAGCGGTGGATAGGTTACAATCAAGTCGTTTTTTGCTTTTTATTTAGAGATTAGATCTTATTGGGTGCGGAAAGATATTCATATTTTAAAGAAGGCTTCTTGGCTGATGCACTCCATTGATGGAAAATATACAACCTTTGAAAATCAATGTTAGTTTGATCTAGATATTGTAATTAACGCAGTTACCTTGTGTTATTCTTCACCTATATCTTTTTCTGGTTAATCCCTATTTACATTATGCAGTTCAGGTTTCGTCGCCAGACTATAGTTTTTTAGTTTAGTTAATTTATCACATAATGGGTTCAGGGACTGAACACACAATATATTTATCTAAGCAAGTTACAATCTTGAGGAGCTAGCCACAAAACTCATAACACATCGTCACATCAACAACGTGGGTTCGAGATCGACCACAAGTACAGTCTCTAAATTAAGCAAATGCCATATGTGGAGAGCTAGTGTCACAATTGATATGATTGTCCTGCACATTTCCACAGTGGTTTGCTTGGGTTCTTTTAATTATCTTAGATACCATTGAAGAGAACCTCCTAGGTACTATAGTGTATATATGCTGGTAAGAAGTATAATTATCCTGAGAAATCGTGTAAATTATGTTGTACGAGTGCTTCCAGTTAAGTAACATAGTTCATTTGTGTGCGCGTGCTTGAAGAGGAAATGTTATCCCCCCCCCCCATTGTAAATATTTGTGTGTTTCAGACCATACGACCACGGCTTACCCTCGCTGCGGTCGAGGGTAAGAACACCGGATGTATACCCAGTATTACAAGTATACATTAGCAATAACAATTATGGAAAGTTCCTTCACCTATACATAGACAAGAGACTGAACTTCAGCACCCACATACAACACATAAGGGGATGCTCTGAGAGAGAGAGAGGGAGAGTAAAATTATCCACTGAGGTCTGATTAAGTCCTTTTGGGGACCTTAATCATTAGGACGTCCAATGATTAACGCAAAGTGAAGCGTATTCAGATGGTATATTGACAACATTCAGCATATCTCATAATGACCTAGTAGTACTTGGTGCACAAATACCTTTTGCAAAGGAATCGCAAAACATAATTAAACACAACTGTACCGTACAGTGTTATATATTTATTTCAGTTTGAACAATTTTTAACATTAACATTCCAACATTCATTTTAGCAAGTTCTCTCAGAATGACGTGTGGGTTAGCAATGTCAAAGGCTGACTTAAGATCTAGGAAAGTGGTATATGACCTATCAGTATGCAGGGTGAGGAATGTGGTAATACAGTGATGTACACTCTTTCCATGCATAAAGCCATATATCTGGGGAGACAACATATTAATAATTTTGTAAAGGAGACGGTTGAGAACCATCCTCTCAAGACACTTATAGAGACAACTAGTGAGGGAGATTGGGCGAAAAGCACTCGGCTGGTGAGGTTTAGGAATGGGAATAATAACACTGTTGGTCCATGACTTAGGAAGCTCCCCAGTTACATAGCACATACTATACAATTGAAGAAAGGTATTCCCTGGAACTAGCAGAAGCATATGCAGTATGCCGTCAGTAACTCCATCCTCCCCGGGTGATGTAGCTTTGCCTTTATGTAGAGCAGAATCTAGTTCGTATTCAGTAAAAGCATGTCACAGTCATCCTCTTGATGAAGCATGAAGTCAAGGAACCTTGCCCTATCAGTATATCTATCATTTAATTCATTCTGTGAGGGTAGAGGAAGACTGTCAAAGCTGGAAGTCGTGGCCCAAGCATCAACAAGCTCATTTGCTCTGTGCTGAGGATTAGGGTACGAGATCTCTGCAGCATTTTTCCCTTTGATCTTGTTGATATCCTTCCATGCCCCACTTAGTGGCGTGTGAGAATTGAGACCACGGACAAAAGTTTCCCAGTCTGTCTGCCTCAGCTCCACCATACGTTCCCTGGCCTTAGCCAGAGCCGCTTGAAAGAGCCGAAGCATTTCAGCAGTGCGGGTCCTTCTACAAGCTAGTCCAATTATTCTGGCAGTGCGTTTTAGTGTCTGCAATTTAGAATCATTATAATAAACATAAGTGCTATGACCAGTGTAATTTGGGTTACGTGGCCTGGACGATGAATCAAGTGATTCTATAAACTGTTCGATAGTACCTGTGAGCTCATTGTTAAAATCTTCAACTGATGAAGGCTCAGATGAACTGCACCAATCTGACACATGAGCAACAAGATTGTCTCGTTGATCGATGGACACAGCCAGTCTCTTCCGCTTGAACACTCCACCAGGGAGGATAGAGCTGCCAATGCTTACAGTGGCTAATATGGCCAGATGATCAGACGCCATAACTGGCACTATTGACGAGGCGCACACGGTGTGGGAGACGTTGAAACCGAGACATAGACCAAGAATACCTCCGTAGATATTCGTCGGTTCAAGGTCACCCACAATCTGTGCATCATCGTGACTACCTAATAGTGACACCAGTTGGTTGCCGTTACGATTACTGAACAGCGAATTACCAATATTCCTATGTCTAGCGTTATAATCACCTATAATGATGGTAGGCTCAGTCTGAATACAGATAGGAAGGTCAGCATAATTAAAGTTACAAGGAGTCGATTATTTAGTACATAGTTGTTTTTCTCTTAAACTGGATGATAGAGGGGGAGTCTTTAACGTGATTGGGAATACATACATACATACATACATACATACATACATACATACATACATACATACATGCGTACATACTGTGACGGTAACGCGTTGGTGTTCGGCTGTTTAAGGCTAGGGGTATGGCCTCGTCACATAGTTATAAAAAAAAATAGAAAAACTGGAACTTCGTCTGTGGTAAGGTAAGGAGAAGACACACAAAACACAAGTAAACTTTAACAATGAAATTTTAATTACGGTAAATAAATCAAAACATGAAAAAATGGACAAACAAACTTGTATAATAAAATCAATCAATCAAAATAATAAGAATAATTAAATGACACAAGGAAAAGTTACGTTAAGATAAAATGACAAGAAGTGCAACACAAAATTAAAGGGAGGTGCTGGAATATTGGCTTTAAGCTACCACCTCTCTCAGTACACGCTAACGTCTAGCCGGGAGGAGTGATACCTGCGAAAGCACAGAATATTCTCAGGTCTGAGGTCGTGGCGACCCCAGACATCAAGTAGTATGGGGGGTGGAGTGCAGTTGCAGCCCGGCCGGCGACCAATCAGCGGAGCCGGTAGCGATCAACAGGTAGTTTGGCGGTTTGAGTCTGAACAGGTGTCTCTGGCTGCAACGTTTTGCGCTCTGGCAAACCTTGGAGATGTTGTTGTCATTGTTGGACATTTCTTCCCTAGTAGTTTTATATAGTTTGTTACGACGTAATTGTGGAGGGAAGAGCAGGCTCAATCTCTTGAAGGAGATTATCGTCACAACTCTCCCCCGAAGCCTGCGGTTCTGGAAGAAGTACGTCGTTATGTGGTGGAGTAATGGATGGAGTCGCTTCTATTTCATAAACTCTGGAGAGATCATGGGCTAAGATGTTGTCAGACTCTTGGTATAGCGTGTCTCCAGGTTGAATTTCTGCAGGTAGCAAGCCCATAGTAGAAGACGTTGAGATGGGAAGTGGGCGTGCTGCAGGTGGTGTAGGGTGGTGTGGTCCGTATTGATGGTGGACCGAGCACTTTTCAGGTGTGGAGTGAAGTGCTGAAGCTTCAGGATGAGGAAGAGTAGCTCCTTGCCAATTGTTCCGTAGTTCCTTGTAGCAGTAGTCGCTGACAGGTGTATTCTTCTCGCCTCGTTGCTGCATCACGACACCATCAACGTCGGTACCATTGGCGTCGACATGGAGGATGAAGGGCTTATCTGACGAGGTGAGAGTGGAATTAGAAGAGGGCAAAGGAGCACGATTATTATCCTGAAAGCATTTGGGAAGATCATTAAGGATTTCGGAATTAGAAAGCGCTGACTCCTTGTCAGTGCTTTCGGGAGGAGAAGCTGGGAAGGTCTCACTGTGGATGTAGGGTTCTGTGAAGGTGGAATAGTTAGTTAGGACAGTGGGAGGAGTACCATTATATTGCTTCAGGAGGTTGACGTGGCACAGCTGGGTCTTCCGCCGCCTATCTGGAGTCTCTATTACGTAGTTGTTATTATTCCTGCACTCTTTGACGCAGTAGGGTCCTGAAAATTTGTTTTGTAAAGGTGAACCTGGGATAGGGAAATAGGCAAGGACGAAGTCTCCCGGCTTGAATTTTCTTACTTTGCTGGTCTGGTCATAATGAGTCTTCATTCTCTCCTGGGCTTTCAATAGATTATCATGGGCAAAACGGTGGACTCTCTCTAGAATGTGTTGAAGGTTTTGAAGAAACTGGGGCACATTCTGATGCTCACTGAAGGTGGCATCTCTGAGAGAGTCTTTGAAAGCCTTAAGGGGAGTACGGCACTTACGGCCGTAGAGCATCTCATAAGGAGATACTCCTAGGGACTCATTGGGGAGACTTCTGAAAATACACATTATAAGGTCAATCTGCTTATCCCAATCCTTCGAGGTTTCACTACAAAACTTTTTCAAGAGTGCTTTGATGGTCTGATGACTACGTTCAAGAGAACCCTGTGAAGCAGGATGATAGGGGCTGGATAATACCTGTTTGATGTTGAACTCCTCCAGTGTCCTTTTGAAGAGATCACTGGTGAAGTTGGTACCACAGTCACTTTGAATCTCCCTGGGAAATCCGTATTGAGTGAAGATCTTCAATAGATGTTTTATAACCGTAGCAGCCGTGATGTTCTTCACTGGAACTGCTATGGGAAATCTGGTGGTAGGACACAGGATGGTTAGGATGTAGGCGTTACCTGAACTGGTCCGAGGTAAAGTACCGACACAGTCTATTATGAGTCTGTGGAAAGGTTCCGCAGGCACCTGTATGGGAATCAGTGGCGCTCTGGGAATGGAGATGTTCGGTTTGCCTGCCATCTGACATGTATGACACTGTTTTACGTACTGTTTGACGTTATTTACCATACCTGGCCAGTAGTAGTCTTGACGAATCCCATGGTAAGTCTTGTTGAAGCCGTAGTGGGAGAACGCTCCATGGGCCAGGTGTAGAATAGTGGGCCGCAGGCTGGTGGGAATCACAAGTTGTTCGATGTTGGCCCAATCGTCCTCCTCCTTCAGTTTACTGGGTCTATATCTGCGGTAGAGTAAGTCGTTCTCTAGGAAGAACCCAGGAATACTGTCGGGTTGAGTCTCAGCCTGGAAAAACAATGGTGTTAAAGTAAGATCTTCCCTCTGCAACTTACGGAACTCCAACTTGGTCAGATGCGGGGGGAGTTTCTGAGGGTCTTGAGGGACAGCGGTAGCAGTAGAGTCAGCTGGCTGTGGACGTGCGGCTTGTGCACGGGTGGTCACGAGAACCGGAGGAGAAACTTCATCACTCTCTTGAACCTCTGCTGGAACATACTCTAGAATAGGGTTTAGTGGCACAGAGTTACACACCTGGGGTTTGTCCATGACGATCAGGTTGGTCGGTTGCAGGTCTTCTGCCAAGTCGTTGCCTAGGAGAAGTTGCACTCCAGGCATGGGAAAAGGCTTTTCCCTGACGGCGACTTGGACTTCCCCGTTCACGTAGGGACAATCCAGGTGGACTCTGGCGAGAGGGTATGGAGTGGTAGCAGTGAGGTCAGTGATGAAGACAGTTTCTCCGGTATAGACGACGTTGGGCACAGCCGACTTCAAGATGATCGATTGAAGAGCCGCTGTGTCCCTCAAGATCTTCAATTTGAAACGTCCCTCCGGATTTGAACCGTTGGCAGAGACAGTTCCAGTATACAGGTGGTTACTGAAAAGAGAAAGATCATTAACATCAACACCAACATTCATCACAGGCTTACCGGACTTAGGAGGAGTTGGTTTGGGTCTTTGTTGGTCAGTGGTTCCCTTGTATTGAGACATACCACACTTGTCTATGGTATGTCCATAGAGTCTACAATACTTGCAGTACAGTTGTGAACCAGCTTGATCGGGGCTCACCTTCTCGTAACTGTACCACGACTTCTTACTGGAGGATGGTTCGGGTGTCAGCCGGTGGATGTGGCTGTAAGTGTCAGCCGACTTAGCACACTTCAGGTAGTCGGTTTCTTCTTTATCTGCTAAGTAGAGGCGGACAGGAGGCGGCACACGTCTCAAGAATTCTTCAACAAGCATCAGGTTGACGAGTTCTGTAAAAGTAGAGACATGTGCTGCTTCCAGCCATTTCATGAAATACCTCCGTTTCGTGTTAGCAAACTCAAGGAAGGTAGTGGTACTTGCCTTCAGGTGGTCACGGAATTTCCTTCTATAACTTTCTGTGGAAAGTAGGTAGGCGTCCAACACTGCTTGTTTCAGAGTGTGGTAGTCATTCTCAGACACCAAAGTACTGAGTGTGACTGCAGCTCTACCTGTAAGATGGACTCTGAGAAGTGTGGCCCATTGGTCGACAGGCCAACTGAGTTGATTAGCAAGGGTTTCAAAGGTGGTGAAAAACACATCAACTTCTGCTTCTACAAAGGATGGCATTAACTTACTTGCATGTGATATATTAAAACTGACGGGAAGATTGGCAGTAGCTTGCTGGCGTTGAGTGAAGTGTGAAGTTTCCAAGGCGATTTCACGTTGACGACACTCAAGAGCCAGAGTCGCTTGTTGCTTGTAATGTTCACGTTGCATTTCCAACTCGCGTTGTTTGGTTTCAAGCCGTATGCGTTCCCGCTCCTGGAGTAAGGCAATCTCACGTTCTTGTTCTTCCCTTCGTATGGCAGCTGCTCGTTCTTGTTGTTCGAGGGCTTCCCTTTGTTGTTCGCGGGCTTCCCTTTGCTGCTCACGTTCAATCTTGGCCAGTTCCAATTGGAGTTTCATCGTTGCCAAATCAGTTTTTCCTGCAATATAGTAAGTTTCATGAGTTTCAGAGTCTATCTTACCTTGCTCTAAATAGTAATCCAGCAACAGGTTGTGTAGGTCATTTTTGTTGGCTTGGTAGGGAACTTCTAGTTGATACTCATGTGCAAGAGTTTGTAATTCAGTCTTCTTGGCACGACTTAAAGTCCCTATTTCACCTGCTGGATTTGTACGGAAAGCTTGGAGACGAAACATGGTGAAATTAGCAAATAAAGGTACACGAATATTCAATAGTGAATGTCAGAAACAGGACAACGTGGCAACTGGTACCTATCCTGTGAGATCTTTAACAATTAAAGTTAAGTAAAAGATGTTAAATGATTAAATTAAATCAAGGGCGCAGGAAATCTTGTACCCGGTACTCATGTAAGAGGATAAGGGCAAGAAAATCCTACTAACAAATGAAACAGTTAAATGCTTCAAAAGTAAAATTGGTAGTCCAAGGATGTAGGCATACCTTGCCAAGTCTCTATAGGACATAAAGCAAGTTTTTCCTACTGAATTTAATATGATACTTACAGAATTAGCGAACTTTTGTGCTCTGAAAAAGTAAGCTAATTCCCTACCGTTGTATGTATCATCATCTCTGACTGACGTGTAGGGGTGCGAGGTGTCAACTGGTGACGAGAACTGCTGCTGAGGTCCCAATTCAGCAACTAAAGTTCGAGCTAGAGGAACTATGGCCCTCTTTGTCCTCCTACAGTCAGATTGCAGAAGATTGGGTACTCTTGACCCGGGGCAGACCACAGTACCAGGGTACCAATATGATGATCTGTCAGAATGAGAAATATTCAAGGGACATAGATGGTAAACACGAGTAATAACAAGGAGGGAGAGATGACCAGTTAAGAGTATGACTGCGGCCTACAGTCACCACGTAATCCAAAGTTGTCTCACCTTCACCATATGTTACTCTCGTAATGCACAATACACCGCACCTTATAAAAAATGAAATTGAATATGAAAAATAGTAAAGCTACGTTAACAAAGTTAAATACGCTTACCATAAATTACCACTTGGCACCAGTACCTGAGTGAAGCTCCTAGGACAGGCCCCCATATAACTTGTGACGGTAACGCGTTGGTGTTCGGCTGTTTAAGGCTAGGGGTATGGCCTCGTCACATAGTTATAAAAAAAAATAGAAAAACTGGAACTTCGTCTGTGGTAAGGTAAGGAGAAGACACACAAAACACAAGTAAACTTTAACAATGAAATTTTAATTACGGTAAATAAATCAAAACATGAAAAAATGGACAAACAAACTTGTATAATAAAATCAATCAATCAAAATAATAAGAATAATTAAATGACACAAGGAAAAGTTACGTTAAGATAAAATGACAAGAAGTGCAACACAAAATTAAAGGGAGGTGCAGGAATATTGGCTTTAAGCTACCACCTCTCTCAGTACACTCTAACGTCTAGCCGGGAGGAGTGATACCTGCGAAAGCACAGAATATTCTCAAGTCTGAGGTCGTGGCGACCCCAGACATCAAGTAGTATGGGGGGGTGGAGTGCAGTTGCAGCCCGGCCGGCGACCAATCAGCGGAGCCGGTAGCGATCAACAGGTAGTTTGGCGGTTTGAGTCTGAACAGGTGTCTCTGGCTGCAACGTTTTGCGCTCTGGCAAACCTTGGAGATGTTGTTGTCGTTGTTGGACATTTCTTCCCTAGTAGTTTTATATAGTTTGTTACGACGTAATTGTGGAGGGAAGAGCAGGCTCAATCTCTTGAAGGAGATTATCGTCACAATACATACATACATCCATACATACATACATACATACATTCATGCGTACATCCATCCATCCATCCATCCATACATACATACATACATACATACATACATACATGCATGCGTACATCCATCCATACATACATACATACATACATACATACATGCATGCATACATACATACATACATACATACATACATACATACATACATGCATACATACATACATACATACATACATACATACATACGTACATACATACATACATGCGTACATACATACATAC
Organism: Procambarus clarkii; assembly: GCF_040958095.1. Taxonomy (NCBI): domain Eukaryota; kingdom Metazoa; phylum Arthropoda; class Malacostraca; order Decapoda; family Cambaridae; genus Procambarus; species Procambarus clarkii. The sequence goes on along the minus strand of NC_091203.1, from coordinate 9,107,292 downwards.
ATCCATACATACATCCATACATACATACATACATACATACATACATGCATGCGTACATCCATCCATCCATCCATCCATCCATCCATACATACATACATACATACATACATACATACATGCATGCGTACATCCATCCATCCATCCATACATACATACATACATACATACATACATACATACATACATGCATACATACATACATGCATGCATGCGTACATACATACATCCATCCATCTATCCATTCATACATGCATACATACATACATACATACATACATACATACATACATACAAACATACATACATACATGCATACATACATACATACATACATACATACATACATACATACATACATACATGCATACATACATACATACATACATACATACATGCATACATACATACATACATACATGCATACATACATACATACATACATACATACATACATACATACATACATACATACGTACATACATACATACATACATGCGTACATACATACATACATCCATACATACATACATACATACATACATACATACATACATGCATGCGTACATCCATCCATACATACATACATACATACATACATGCATACATACATACATGCATGCATGCGTACATACATACATCCATCCATCTATCCATTCATACATGCATACATACATACATACATACATACATACATACATACATACATACATACATACATACATACATACATGCATACATACTGTCATGTTCACAGAAAATGGTACCATCCGTTTTCTATGTGCGGCGGCTGGACGCCAGAGAGAGAGAGATTGGAGGTAAACAATAGAGCATACAGGACGCCCGCCAAGCTTGGTAGCTACTAGTCATGTAATCATATTAAGTATTAAAGTCAGTAACCAAGTCATGACTTTACATCAACCCTACAACCAAGACTTCCTCAGTAACACACAAACACCACATTGGCGACGAGGATGAACTGTGAACGCAGGTATTTGTTCAGTTTCAAACACAAGGGAGAAGCATGCTGCCTGGAGGAGGAAGAGAAGCTGTGAGCGCCATACCCGATGCTGTATGCTAACCGATGCTGTGTGCTAACCAATGCTGTGTGCTAAACGATGCTGTGTGCTAACCAATGCTGTGTGCTACCCAAGCTGTGTGCTACCCAAGCTGTGCTGAAGAAACAGTACTGAGGAATCTGCCGACGTTGTGTACGAAACGACGCATTGATGTGTACAAAACCTGATGTTTTGGTTACGAAACGACGCTTCGTGCTACAAAATTCATCACACTGAACTGACTGCTGTACCAACTGCTGTACCAACTGCTGTACCAACTGCTGCTGTACCAACTGCTGCTGTACCAACTGCTGCTGTACCAACTGCTGCTGTACCAACTGCTGTGCCAACTGCTGTGCTGCTGCTTTGAGTAGGAACAACACATGTACACAAGGGCTAGGTAAGAAGTCAGTTGCTGCTATATTGTGCACTGCTGTGAACTTTTGCATTAAAATGCTTGTGTGCTTTGCAAAATTAAAGTAATTACAGTGAATTCTTGACTAACATATTCAGTGCAGTGTTTAATATTCTGAGGAACATTTAAGTGATAAGTTTACATTTATTCAGTAAAAATGGCAAATATACCTCAGTTTCCTGCATTTGATCCTGACTGTGACCAGACAAACCTGTCACAGAGGTGGGTCAAATGGCTTAAAAGGTTTGAAAATTTGTTGATAGTTTCTGACATCAAAAGTGCTGAAAGAAAGCGTGCCTTTCTACTTCATTATGCAGGTGATAGAGTTTGTGACATCTTTGACACACTGAAAGACACTGGTGGTGCCAAAGATTATGACACTGCCAAAGCCAAACTAACAGAGCATTTCAAACCAAGGCAAAATACTGCAATGGAAATTATGCATTTCAGGAGAGCAAAACAACTCTCTAATGAAACTGTGGATCAATACCACACACGTCTGCAGGGTTTAGCAGCCCATTGTGAGTTTGCTGATGTTGACAAAGAAATCAAACAGCAAATAATTGAATCATGCACATCTACACGTCTTCGTCGAAGAGCTCTAGAACTTGTTGATGATGACAGTTCTCTTACCAAGATACTGGATATTGTGAGAGTTTGTAGTTTTTAACTTGTGAGAAGTTTTGGAATAAATTAAAATTGGTATAAGGAATTTTAGCTCGGAAAATTTCTAAGAATTTTCTTTATTCTTTAACCTTTATTCCTGTCGTGATATTCAACTAGGTCGCCTGAGGAAGGACTTGCTTAGCTAACACACCAGTGTAGTAACCAGCTCATTCCTCACTTTGGGACCATGTATGAACAATTGACTAGGCGCGAGCAAACGCCGAGACCCCAATGAAAATTGAAATCCCCCCCACTTAGGCCGCCGACCTTCGCCAATCGCCGAAGCGAATCTAACGAGTAGGTCACGGGCTCTCACAACAATAATTTATTGTTGTGTGGTGCCGTATATTTGATCCAAAGCTCAGAAAATTAGTCTCAATTTTAGTCGAGTGTGAAGAACATTTGCATAACAATAATAATGTGTGGGGGTGTAACGAAAAGACAGTGTTAACCATAACAACTTAGTTTATTCAATAAAGTACTAACTACTACACAAAACAAAAGAAATGTCAATGACGTTACTCGAAATCCTTCCTGTGACACTATCAATGACAGCTAGACACCAGCCCCTCGGACTGCATAATGAACTAACTCGAACATAAGTGTGACCACAGAGGAATCAACAAGCAAGCAAGAACTAACAGATCTATAATCACAATTACAACAAATGACACAGTAGGTTCTGAAATACGTCTCCAGTAACCTCCTAACTGTTCTACGCCTCAGTGCAGTCTACTCCTGCAACAGCGGTTGTAATGCAATCAAATCAGTAGTCATCCAATGACAACAATAACTAATGGGTTCGCTGGCAACTCCAGCACCCTTCCTCAAATTAATCCTTACGTTAACACTACGTCCCACGGACGATCAACAATCAATAACAATTGATTTACGTTAATAACACAATAACATTTACGTTAATTACAAGGTAATATTTACGTTAAATTAACAACTCTTACAACTGTCACTAGTAACGCGGAAATCAAACAACACTCTACCCGTCGAGCATTCAGTGAGAAAATCTCATTAATCCCTGTACTTCCAGACAGCTGATTAATCTCTTTACTAGTTACGTTAATTTACGTTAATCGGTTACTAATCACTCAGCGATGGTAATCTCTGATTTGCAATGTCCAAAGTGCTAAGAGAACGGTAATCACTCGTGATTACCTTTAGAGTAATTAATTACTATCCTCAAGATCAATAATTAAAAAAATTAAAATACGCAACCTTTCACACTGGCTCAGCAATTTACATTAAGGTATGAATTCCGTCTAAGCCTTCCATACTCAGACCAATTCAGGCGACTAATAACAGTAATTAGCCCCACGTTTACGTTATTCTAAAATGACGCTACTCCTCTCACGAGTCAATCCAATGCCGGTACTTCCGGGCAGATAACGACGTTACGTTAATGGAACAATGTAGCCTTCGTGTGAGTCGATCAAACAAGGATCGAGATTAATTACTTTGACTTCCTGAAACACGTCAATTACCCGGCCCACTGACCGTTAATTACGACAGACAATACTCTAATTCTTATCTGGCTGATGGCTAGGCTCCTCGAGACTACCGTAGCTGCTTACAGGAAAGTAAATTAACCCAAACGCATTCTACGTTACTCAAATTGTCAAAGAACAAATTCTCTTAAAGCAATGGGCGTTCCCTTGGTTACGTTATATTAATTGCCTCGCAATCACCTCACTGAATACTGGACTTCGATGTCCTACCAGATAACCAGGAGAATATATTTGTATATCCAAGTACTCGTCTACAGCCGAGTTCCCCCACGACAATGACAAATCACACTAACAAATCACAGTGATTTACGTTACAATCCGGTTGCTATGACAATACTGCAGAACCTAGTAAAATAACCTACAGGACATGAACCCTCTAGAACCCTGCCCCACAATGGTTTTACTGAACTGCAATCACATATGGTGATTGCTCAACACTAGCAACAATCACCATCAAATAACAACCCCCTTTGCAATAACACACACGGCAAGTACTCTAATTTCCAAATATTAGGATACTGCACACACTTACTTACTTACTGCTGCAAAGGACCCCTAGAACATAGGTCAATATATTGCAATCACCACACAGTAAATAACACATTAACACTGGGCACCGTGACACTACGATTATATATATATATATAATTACCGCTGACACATGTAGCCTACAGCTATCAAACGTTATTGGGAACACTAAGGAGAATCTCACACTCCTTAAATCACATGGGTGAGTGATTTATCGGTCACGCATGCCGATAAACACTCGAGAGTTACGTTACTCGACAGAGCGGGGGCGGTCTCTCTAGACGGCCTCGTCACTCACCAAACCTCACCAAAATTACGTTAATTAATACTGCAACCACAATATATACATTTATATAAATCACACTTGTCACGGCCCTGGGAACACTACAAGAAATTTAAGCCACACTGTGGCACACTCCACAATAATCATTGCCAGGAATCACTGGCGTTACACATACCTGAGCGCTCAGTGTTGGAATTCCACACCTGCAAGACAACACATGGAAATGATATCACTCCGTCCCACGGACGATCAAAAATGATTACCACAATGAAATAAAAGAATTTATTACATGGACATCCTCTCCGTCCTTGGCTAATCTATGTATATTCTGTGTTCCCGTGTGTACCCACACACACAGTCACACACTGTACGTCTGTGTACACCAGACCTTAAGTCCCTCTGGACTGACAAGATGACAACACAGGTGATTAATCTCCTCGCCCACAATTCACTCCACCTGAACAGGTGCTGCGTGACAATGTGACGGAACACTTGACCTCGAATTCAAGCTTTAGAGACTACTAATCACCAAAATACACACATAGGTACTTACTCATTCACACTGCCGGCTTTACACACCATTCCCATACATCAGGCACCCCGCTATAGGTGGCTGGCTCGCTCCGGGTGGCGTAGGCGGCGGTAGTTCCTGACCGTAGTACAAACACGGGAAATTGCCTTAACACTGACACGAATTTCCCCGTTCCCATCGACTGCTACAGAGCACTAGCAAGTCTAATCATCACTGGTATGGGATCTACGAGTCTGTTGCTGCTCGTATGCACATTCCCCCACGATCCCAGATCACTGTACCTCTACCCCCTGCATACAATAATGTCTTAAACCCCTCCAAGCGACGACTTCGGCCGGATTCTGTGACGACCGATGTCGTAGGTGAAGCAGGAAGCATCAGCAGTTGTAGTCCAGCCACCACGACGCCCTATACATCAATTTGGCCGAATTGAGTACAGGAACGTCTTGACAAGGTGGCGGCTGAGTTCAGAATGATGCTACACAACGGCTATTCCCGCGTCCTTCTCGAAATAACCAATGAGAGGAAGGCATACAGCGGCCTACCCCTCTCATCCAATCAGCGACGGTGTAGCATAGCCCCTAGGGCTGCTCCAAGATGGCCGACCAACATGGCGGCTCAAGATGTTTACTAAGATGGCGGCTGGTTTCCATGACAACCACTCAAGTGGGCAGCCAGCGCGGGGGCCCCACACCCACGCCGGCGGCCTAGCTGTTTCCCGCGCAAAGCTGAGCCTAGCCTCATGCCATACAATGAGATGATGCTATCAGCTCTAGCACTGTCCACAAACATGCCACCCCGGCCAGGGTAACATTTATGGACTGCTGATGACTGGGGCTCTCACATGAGCCCAAACACTAGATGTTTCGGTTGCTGGTACAAAACTTAAGTCCGCCCACTTAACAAGTGCACTTAACAAGTGTACTGGCTCCCACAGGCATAAGAGCACTATTGTAAGTGAGCTGGTGAACCACCTCCTCACAGATATGGCTCGTCGAATGGAAGATGCTGCACGTGATGCTCGTGTTATGGAGTGCAGTGCCAATAACGGTTCTGCCACTGTTACTAACAGTGATGAGGTACGTAAGGTTCAGGGAGGACACCGTGATCAAAGAAGATATCATGGCAAACCTAACAGTAAATTTAGCCGAGAACCACGTCACAACTGGGGTCAAGGAACAAGGCTCAAGCAGTCACAACGACCCACATCAGAGGGTGTCAACAATAAATGTTACAATTGTGGAGGAGACTACCCACACCAAGATAATGTTTGTCCTGCTCAAGGTAAGAAGTGCTATGAGTGTGGAAAACTAGGTCATTTTGGTGCTATGTGTCGTTCCGCACTAAAGAAACCACAGTCAATGAATAAAAGCACTGTACGAGGATCAGGTCATAGGGGTCGAGGTGGTAAACACAATATTGCACCTCATATCCAGAATGTTAATAATGTGCAAGACAACATTTCATTACAACCATTCTCAGATGACAGTGAATGTGATTATACTTATGGAGTACAAGCAATCACAGAATGGGATGATCTTCCAAACAACCTAGAGACATGTGTATACATTGCTGGTATTTGTCTCAAGGTTCTCATTGACACTGGATCAAACATTGACACCATTGCTGAGTGCCACTATGAGAAATTTAAAAAACAGTTCCCAAAGCTTGAGAACTATAATGGCAAAGCCACTGCCTATGCTTCAAAGGTAGCCTTGCCAGTGATTGGAACTTTCACTGCAGAGATTAAGTCAAAGAATGCAATGCTCATTACTACATTCCATGTTGTTAGGAATGCAAAGGAGTCTTTACTCAGTTACAAGACTTCAACTAAATTGGGGCTACTTCAGCTTTCTAATGCTGTAGCAGTGGAATCTGCAAACAATGTGGATGCTATTGTTGCTGAATTTTCTGATCGATTTAAATCCATAGGTTGTTATACTGATAGCAAAGTACATCTGCATATCAACCCAGATGTAATTCCAGTTGCCCAACCACATCGCCGACAACCATTCCATACTCGCAAGAAAGTCGATGCCGAACTGGATAGGCTGATGGAGCTAGATATCATTGAACCAGTAACAGGCCCAACACCATGGGTAAGCCCAATTGTCACTCCACCAAAGCCGAAGAATCCAGATGAGATACGCATTTGTGTGGACATGCGTGTTCCCAACAAGGCAATAATGCGTGAACGCCATCCTACACCGACTGTAGATGATATGATCTACCGCTTGAATGGTGCAACTGTATTCAGCAAGTTAGATTTAAACAAGGGCTATCATCAGCTTGAACTTGATGAGGAGAGTCGATTCATCACAACGTTTACGACACATCGAGGTCTGTATAGGTACAAGCGCCTGAGTTTTGGTATCAACAGTGCTGCCGAGGTATTCCAGCACATCATCAGCCAGGTATTGCAAGACATACCTAATGCTGACAACATGTCTGATGACATCATTGTTTATGGCCGTACCCAAGCTGAACACGACAAAGCTCTTCGTGCAACATTGCAACGCTTACGAGAAAAGAATCTGACGTTAAGCCGAGCAAAGTGAGTTCAATCAACATAAAATTGAATTCTTTGGACATGTACTTAGTGACAAAGGTCTGTCTCCAGATCCTAAGAAAGTTGCAGATATCAAGAATGCTGCACCTCCTTCAACGTCCACTGAAGTACATAGTTTTCTGGGAATGGCAAACTACTGTTCTCGCTTCATTCCAGATTTTGCTACCATTACGAAGCCTCTACGTGAGCTCCTGAAGAAAAATGCATCATGGTTCTGGAGCGATATCGAGCAAAATGCATTTGATGCTGTGCAAGATGCACTAGTAGAGAATGCAACTGCTGCATACTTTGATCCATCAATGGACACTGAATTAACGGTGGATGCTAGTCCTGTTGGATTAGGTGCTGTTTTAGCCCAACACCAACCTGGTCAACCAGATTCCCGAGTAGTAATTGCCTACGCCAGCCGTTCTCTCACAGATGTTGAGCAACGATACAGTCAGACAGAGAAGGAAGCTCTTGCTCTTGTATGGGGCTGTGAACACTTCAATGTGTATCTGCTTGGTGCACCCTTCACCACGATAGTCACTGACCACAAACCGTTGGAGACCATCTTCAATAATCCAAAGTCCAAACCACCAGCTCGCATTGAGAGATGGGCTCTTCGTCTGCAACCATACAACTTTACGGTGAAATACAAGCCGGGTGCAGGCAATCCCGCTGATTACATCAGTCGACATCCTGCAAACAGTTTCACCATCACCAAGCATCAGCAAGTTGCCGAGGAATATGTACACTCTGTAACCTGTGATGCAGTCCCTAAGGCTCTTACTCTTGATGAAATCCGTACTGCAACCCTGGAGGACCCAACTCTGCAAGCAACAGTGGATGCATTGACTAAGAAAAAGTTTCCACGCATCCCACCCTCAGGAGTTGACCAAGATGCATTCAAAGCACTTGAACGCATCCAGACAGAATTAAGTGTTACGCAACAACGCGACACTGTGCTGCGAGGTACTCGTATCGTGATTCCAGCTGTTCTCCAGCAACGTGCTCTGAAGCTTGCACATCAAGGACACCAAGGTCTTGTTAGGACGAAACAGCTGCTACGAGAAAAGGTGTGGTTTCCTGGCATTGATCGTCAAGCAAAGGATATGCATGATGCCTGTGTCCCTTGCCAAGCTGCAGTGGATACTTCAAGACCAACACCTCTACAACCTTCACCACTACCTGCTGCACCATGGACGGAAGTATCAATGGACTTCTGCGGACCACTACCAACTGGAGAGTACTTGATGGTAGTCATTGATGATCACTCACGTTATCCAGAAGTAGAAATCATCAATTCCACATCTGCAAAGGCCGTCATCCCGAAACTTGACAAGATCTTTTCAAACTTTGGCATTCCTGAAGTTGTCAAGACGGACAATGGACCGCCATTCAATGGACAAGACTTTGTCAACTTTGCTGAGCATATTGGATTCAAACACCGCCGTGTGATGCCACTACATCCTCAAGCAAATGGAGAAGTTGAGAGATTCATGCAACCTCTCATGAAAGCGGTACGCTGTGTTCATGCCGAAGGACGATCCTGGAAACAAGCTATGTATGCTTTTCTCAGGAACTACCGTGCAACACCACATGGAACACTGGGCAAGTCGCTTGGCGAACTTTTATTTGGACGTCCTATGAGAATCGCACTACCCGTCATGCCAGCCGAGGTAACGGATAAACGTCTCGCTCAGAAGGATGCACTAGCCAAGGGCAAAATGAAAATTGCTCATGATCAACGTGCAAAGGAACAGTTCATAAAGGTTGGAGACACTGTTCTCGTTAAAAAGAAAAAAGAGGGAAAGTTAGATATGCCGTATGATACAAAACCATATAAAGTGATTAGTGTAAAAGGAACTATGGTAACAGCTAGTAATAGAGATCATAGTATAACACGTAATATGGCTTATTTCAAAGTGATTCCAACTAGTGTAGAAAATGATGAAGTGCAAAGTCGTGCAAAATAAAAAGAAAAAAATAGTTATAACCCGACAAACAATTCATCAAGGGATGTTATTGCATTTAAGGACTCTCGTCCTAAACGTCATGTTAAACGCCCTACACGATTTGATGATTAATTATGTTCCTATGTAATGAAAAGTATTTACTTATTGTGCTAAACTAAATTTAATATTGTTTGAATAATGCAGATATCTCATTCAATATTTTGTAACTTTGTAGTACAGTTTCTTTCATGTTTGTTTAACATTGCATATGTATTTTTAACATTGAAATCCTTTGTGGAAAAGATTAAGTTGTTTAAATTCTTTGTGTGCTTAATTAATGTTAAATGTATGCAGTATCTCTTGATATGGTAATAACTTACTTTGTGTCAATAACTTTGCTTTGTGCTACAAGCATGGTAGACATCCTGTATTCATTCTTTTTAAAGAAAAGGAGGGATGTCATGTTCACAGAAAATGGTACCATCCGTTTTCTATGTGCGGCGGTTGGACGCCAGAGAGAGAGAGATTGGAGGTAAACAATAGAGCATACAGGACGCCCGCCAAGCTTGGTAGCTACTAGTCATGTAATCATATTAAGTATTAAAGTCAGTAACCAAGTCATGACTTTACATCAACCCTACAACCAAGACTTCCTCAGTAACACACAAACACCACACATACATACATACATACATACATACATACATACATACATACATACATACATACATACATACATACATACATGCATACATACATACATGCATGCATGCATGCATGCATGCATACATACATACATGCATACATACATACATGCATGCATACATACATACATACATACATACATACATACATACATACATGCATACATACATACATACATACATACATACATACATACATACACGTCCAGTCAGCATATAGCTATTTCGGGACAAAATCCAATACAGTTTATATTGGTGAGACGCCACTGTGATGAGGAGTTTAAATATCACAGGAACTGTAGGTTAATGTGTGACATAAGTGAGGTTAGATGAAGCATCTACAAGCTTCAGTTGGAGGCTGATGGAGTGTTGTGGAGGCTGCTGGTACTATGTCCAGATGTTGGAGGGTGGATTTGACTCTCCCACCCTCCCTACAACTCCCCCCTTCCCCCCACATTGACCGCAGTACGTCTTAGGTTACTTTCCACTCTCGCTTACCAAGGGTATAACCCCCGCCCCCCCCCCCAACACACACACATGCATCAGATTCTTAACTTACAATATTTATGCAGGCGATGAGTCACAATAACGTGGCTGAAGTATGTTGACCAGACCACACACTAGAAATTGAAGGGACGACGACGTTTCGGTCCGTCCTGGACCATTCTCAAGTCTCACTATCGACTTGAGAATGGTCCAGGACGGACCGAAACGTCGTCGTCCCTTCAATTTCTAGTGTGTGGTCTGGTCAACTTACAATATTTATGATTTACCAATTTATGTTACTACACTGACTCTCAATTTCACAATATTGTATAAACTTTGATGAATCGCTCGTCTATGGGTCATCCAATAATGTTAGCAGACTTCTAGATGTTACCACTGCTAGGTTTAGGCTCAGCTACAAGTACCTCTGGGAGTTTGTAACATCTGATGATGTAGATTTGACTAAATGTAAACTCTGTCAGCAGAACTATTCGCATACTTTGCGTCATTATATAATGGAATGTGAAAAATCGCGGAATTTAAAGATAACAACATCAATAGTGTCCATGAAATGTGTAAGTACTTCATTCATAATGATGTGCTGCCCGAAATCTTAGCGAAGTATCCAAAATTTGCTTACTGTAGGTAATGCATACACATGACTGTAAAGCTGCCGCCCAGTTGGGTGGGTGTGGAGCACATGACTGTAAAGCTGCCGCCCAGTTGGGTGGGTGTGGAGCACATGACTGTAAAGCTGCCGCCCAGTTGGGTGGGTGTGGAGCACATGACTGTAAAGCTGCCGCCCAGTTGGGTGGGTGTGCAGCAAGACTAGTAACTGTGTGACTCACCATAAATGTAAAGTGCCTTGTATAGTGACTGTTGTGAGCCTCTTGTTGAATCACTTGTGACACAAAAGATTACTGTGTGTATTTGTGGTGGTGATTAAATATGTATGTGTATGTATACGTATGAATATGTACATGTATGCATAAGTATGTGTACATTAATAATTTTGTAACTAGCGTCAAAAGATTGTTATTTGCTTAGCAAAACGAACTAGAGGGTGCAGTTCCTGAACCGATTATGTGCCTCTGTAATCCTTTACACCACCGCCCACGGGATGTGTATTATGGGGTGCATAATAAAGAAAGAAAATGAATGGACCGAACCCCACAATTCATTTAGCTAAGCAAGTTACAATCTTGATGAGCTAGTTACAAAATTCACTATAAGTCGTCACATCATAAATGGGTTCGAGATGGACCACAAGTAGTGCATTACATAATTTATCAGTATTGAGCAGCCTGTGATCCCCGCCTGGCTGGATACTGATACCTAGGTAATTTTCATGTGTCCGGACACCGGCAATAAGGTGGTATTATTTATTTAACTTAAGATATATATATTTTTAAATGTTGTCACATTAACGGCTACATCTTCCTTTCTTCTGACATATAGATTTTTAAGATTAATTAAAATATGTGGAAACTAATTATACAATTTATTGGCTGGTGTGCAGGGCTTCACACTCTCAGAGCTAGCCATCAAGTAACTATCAAAACGCATATATCTTCGTTTTCACTTCAGTTATATTTATGACAAAGGATTTTAAATGTAGCCTATATTTCTACCTTTCAGATGACATAAATACATTTGTTAATTACAATATCTAGATCAAACTAACATTGATTTTCAAAAGGTTGTATATTTTCCATCAATGGAGAGCATCAGCCAAGAAGCCTTCTTTAAAATATGAATATCTTTCCTCACCCAATAAGATCTAATCTCTGAATAAAACGCAAAAAACGACTTGATTGTAACCTATCCACCGCTGCCCATTGGATGGGGGAGAGGGGGTTATGTGTAGGATAAACATATCAATTGTGACACTAGCCCTCCATATATGTCAGTTGCTTAAATTATAAACTGTACTTGTGGTCGGACTCGAGCCCATTGTTGATGTGACAATGTGCATTGACTTTTGTAACTAGCTTATCAAGATTATAACTTGCTTGGCTATATGAATTGTGGGGCTCAGTCCCTGAGCCCATTATGTGCCTCTGTAACACTCCACTATCGCTCATAGGATGGGTATGGGGTGCATAATAAATGAACTAAAATAAGCTCTACCTTTTTGATAACATATACAATTATAAGCTTTATTTGTGAAGCTCAATTAATTAAACAATATATCAAAGAGCCTGTAGGGTTCGGTGAGATGAGCGAAGAGACATGGGAGATTTTACATAAGTACAGTACATGGTAGTTTAAGTAGCGAACGCATGTCAACGAATAACGAGTATATATACAATACAATACAATACAATACAATACAATTTTATTTAGGGAAGGTACATACATACAATAAATTTTTACTAGGATTGGTTGATATAACAAAAACAATATAACAAAGATATATTGGTTGATATAACAAAACAATTGTCCTATGAAGTCGATTTAACTTCCAAACATATATTTTTTTAATAAATGTTAAATGTTTTCTGGCTAGTTATGTTAGATTTTATTAAAAATACGTATTCTACTTGTTAACATTATAATTTAAATTTGTGATAATTTGTGTAGAGAAGTGCGACAACTGGATATGCCAACAAACACTTTCCAAACAACGATATATCTTGGATAAGTCGCTCCACAACATTGACGCTTGGACCGTCGACTTCCTTTGATGCTGCTTATTTACTTATTTCATAATGAAATTATATTAGTTTGGAGTAAATATATGTTTTCTCATGTTCTGCATTCAGCACCCACATTATAGTAAATATACCATATTACTTCATTACTTAAATAATGCTAGGAGGGTTTGAGTTGCTTTGGGTCTTTAGTGGACAGAATCTCCAATAGATGGGGCGAGAGTCGCTCCCTCTCTCTCGCCCGAGCAAGAGTCGAAACTTAATTTAAAATTGATATATCTTTGTTCTCGAACATGATATATTTCATTTGGTGAAATCATAATAATGTTCATATCTCGATCTTTCTGGAGGCATATAAGATTTTAGGCTTTATTAGCGTATCTTTGTTAATTATACAATATATCGGCAAGTGCGTAGGCGTCTGCACTCCATGCCCGACAAGCTACTGAGCGCTACTATAAAAACATATGTATCTTCACTTGAGCTATAAATATGTCTATTGTAATGTATTTAAAATGAAGCTCTTATTTCTATCTTGCTTAAGAAATAAAACATTTGTGTTTATTAACGAATTTACGTGAAATAAACATTGATCTGAGAGAGTTGCTCTGTCGTTCAGTCTGTACGTGGTGGGAGCTCCGTAATTTTTAAAATACATGTATCTTCATTAGAACTTTAAATATGTCCATGGTAAAGTGTTTAAAGTGAAGCTTATATGTCTGCCTTTCTTGAGACATATAAAACATATATGTTTATTAACGAATTCACGTGAAATAAACATTGTTCTGAGAGAGAGTTGCTCGGTCGATCAATCTGTCCGGGGTTAAAGCTCGGCTATTATAAAAGTACACGTATCTTCGCTTTAAATTTAAATATGCCCATGGTAAGGTATTTAGAATGAAGCTTATATTTCTATCTTTCTTGTGACATTTAAAACTCTTACGTTTATTAAGGAATCTGTGTGAAATTGGCATGGTTCTGAGATGAATGCTGCAGTTTTCGAGCTCGACGCGCGGCAATGGACGCAATACACATCCAGTGGGTGTTATTGGACATTATACCCATTTTATTTGTGGTTGGAGCCCCATACCCATTCTATGGGTGGTTGGAGCCCCATACCCATCCTGTGGGTTGTAGTGGACGCCATACTCATCCTGTGGGTGGTATTGGACCCCATACCCTTCCTATGGGTGGATGTGATCCCCATACTCATCCTGTGGGTGGATGTGACCCTCATACCCATCCTGTGGGTGGTATTGGACCCCTTTCCCACCTAACAGGCGGTAGGTGACAATATACCCATCCTAGCTATAGTTGGTATAGTAGACACAATACCATCCTGTTTGCAGTAGTTTACCCCATAGACATTCCAACGTAACATCGTTTTCTGTTAGCGTTCCTACAAAACATCCTTTAAAGATTTGTAAAGCACAAACTATGGTATATAATATTGATTGGTGAAGGACTGTTATTCTATGTAATAATTTTTAGTGCTTATTATAATTTACTAAGAACAACTAATATTTCTCAAAACAAAATTACGAGCCTTCAATAGGAAGTAGCTGATCTGTAATATTCTAAGAGCATGGACAATAGTAGGTAAATTTCACAACCCATGTGGGACCTGAAAACTACAATTTTCCTTATAATTGAGCCAATCACGAATATTCTGCTATCTATGTTGACGGACGGGTACTGTGACACGTAAATTGGTACGTGAGGAAGAGTTTGGGCCTTGGTAAAAAAAGTAACTGGGAATATATCACATATTTACTAATTCATATTCAACATATTGACTTTAAGCATTAAGTCATATATGTGGTGTCTTGTGTGAGAACAGGTTGTGCTACTACACCATACCTGGTTGGTTGATACCTGGTTGATGGGGTTCTGGGAGTTCTTCTACTCCCCAAGCCCGGCCCGAGGCCAGGCTCGACTTGTGAGAGTTTGGTCCACCAGGCTGTTGCTTGGAGCGGCCCGCAGGGCCACGTACCCACCACAGCCCGGCTGATCCGGAACTTCTCTTAGAAAACCGTCCAGTTTTCTCTTGAAGATGTCCACGGTTGTTCCGGCAATATTTCTTATGCTCGCTGGGAGGACGTTGAACAACCGCGGACCTCTGATGTTTATATAGTGCTCTCTGATTGTGCCTATGGCACCTCTGCTCTTCACTGGTTCAATCTTGCATTTTCTTCCATATCGTTCACTCCAGTACGTTGTTATTTTACTGTGTAGATTTGGGGCCTGACCCTCCAGTATTTTCCATGTGTATATTATTTGGTATCTCTCTCGTCTCCTTTCTAGAGAGTACATTTGGAGAGCTTTGAGACGATCCCAATAATTTAGGTGTTTTATCTCGTCTATGCGTGCCGTATATGTTCTCTGTATTCCCTCTATTTCAGCAATCTCTCCTGCTCTGAAGGGGGAAGTGAGTACTGAGCAGTACTCGAGACGGGACAGCACAAGTGACTTGAAGAGTACAACCATTGTGATGGGATCCCTGGATTTGAAAGTTCTCGTAATCCATCCGATCATTTTTCTGGCTGACGCGATATTTGCTTGGTTATGCTCCCTAAACGTTAGATCGTCGGACATCATTATTCCCAAATCCTTGACATGCTGTTTTTCTACTATGGGAAGATTCGATTGTGTTTTGTACCCTGTATTATGTTTCAGATCCTCATTTTTGCCGTACCTGAGTACCTGAAATTTATCACTGTTAAACATCATGTTATTTTCTTCTGCCCAATCAAAAACTTTGTTGATATCTGCTTGTAGTTTTTCAATGTCTTCAGCAGAGGTAATTTTCATGCTGATTTTTGTGTCATCTGCAAAGGACGACACGAAGCTGTGGCGTGTATTTTTGTCTATATCAGATATGAGAATAAGGAACAGTAGCGGTGCAAGGACTGTACCTTGAGGTACAGAGCTTTTAACATCGCTTGGACTCGATTTTATCTGATTGACTGTTACTCTTTGTGTTCTGTTCGACAGGAAATTGAGTATCCAGCGTCCTACTTTTCCAGTTATTCCCATTGACCTCATTTTGTGAGCTATCACCCCATGGTCACATTTGTCGAACGCCTTTGCAAAGTCTGTGTATACAACATCTGCATTTTGCTTTTCTTCTAGGGCTTCTGTGATTTTGTCATAGTGGTTGAGTAACTGTGACAGACAGGATCTTCCCGCTCTAAATCCATGTTGTCCTGGATTGTGCAATTCATTGTTTTCCATAAAACTAGAAATTTGATTCCTAATCACTCTTTCAAACACTTTTATTATGTGTGATGTTAGTGCAACTGGCCAATAATTTTTTGCCAAGGCTTTACTCCCCCCCTTGTACAACGGAGCTATATCTGCAGATTTAAGTGCTGCTGGTATCTCCCCTGTATCCAGGCTCTTTCTCCATATTACGCTGAGTGCTCTCGCTACTGGTACTTTACATTTCTTTATGAATATTGAATTCCATGAGTCAGGCCCAGGAGCTGAGTGCATAGGCATATTATCAATTTCTCTTTCAAAGTCTTCCGAGTTTGTGGTATTATCCGTTATATTATCTGCAGCTTGAATGTCATTCATAAAGAAGCTGTCTGGGTCATCAACTTTCATGTTGTTTATTGGTGTGCTAAACATAGCCTCATACTGGCTTCTTAGAATTTCACTAATCTCTTTGTTGTCCTCTGTGTACGTACCTTCATTTGTAATTAACGGTCCAATACTGGTCGAGGTTTTGGATTTTGATTTTGCGTATGTGAAAAAATATTTCGGATTTTTCCTTATCTCTTGTATAGCTTTCTGTTCCAATTCCATTTCCTCAGACTCATATGATCGCTTCAACGTTTGTTCTATTTCCTCAATCTCCCTGCTTAGGCTTGTTTTCCTTGCTTGTGATAGTTGTGTCTGCCGAAGCATTTCCGTTATTTTTTTCCTTCTCCTGTACAGTCGTCTCCGTTCTCTTTCTAGAGTGGTCCTCTTTCTGCCCCTCCTCACAGGCACGTGCTTCAAACAGACCTTGTAAGCTTCAGCTGTCAGTTGAGCTATTCCCTGTGTGGGAGTTTTGTCGCTTAAGACCGTCTCCCATTGAATGGTTGCAAGGTCTACATTTATTTTTTCCCAGTCAATCCTCTTATTGTTGAAATTGAATTGATTGAATATTCCTTCTCGCTTGTTTGGTCTCTTAGACCTACTACCGTTATTTATGCTAGTTCGCACTTCAATGAGCTTATGGTCTGAGTATGAAGTATCTGAGATTGTGATATCCCTGATTAGTTCATCATTGTTTGTGAATAACAAGTCTAGTGTGTTTTCGTTCCTAGTTGGTTCTGTAATCTGTTGATTGAGCGAGAATTTGTCACAGAATCTCAAAAGTTCTCTAACCTGTGGTTGGTTATTTCCCGGGTCATTCCCTGCTATGATATTTGTGTTTGCCGTTCTCCATCTTAGACTCGGTAAATTGAAATCTCCAAGAAAGATAATATCTGGAGCTGGGTTTGCTAGGTTGTCAAGTATGTTCTCTATTTTGTGCATCTGCTCTGTGAATTCCTCAATCGTTGTATCTGGCGGTTTATATATTAGAATAATAATTAAGTTTAGTTTCTCTACCTTCATTCCAAGTACCTCTACCACCTCATTAGTTGAATTTAGTAGTTCTGTGCATACCAGGTCTTCTTTAATATACAGACCTACTCCTCCATTTGACCTAGTTTTTCTATCACATCTATATAGATTATAATTTGGAATCCAGATTTCACCATCCATGTAATCTTTTGTATGAGTTTCCGTGAATGCCCCAAATATTGAGTTTGATTCTAATAGAAGGCCATTTATGAACTTAACTTTATTTCTTGACTTTGGCTTTAAACCTTGAATGTTTGCAAATATGAATGATTGTCCATGTTGTGTGTAACTTCTGGAAGGTTTTGGTAGTTCTCCCTCCTCTCTACCCTGACCCAGGGTGTGTTGTTGTGGCAATGGTTTGTCCAGTTTTGGAAGTGATACTGGGGAGTGTGGTAGTCTCTGTGTAGTTGGGGGGTGTAGTATGTGTGGGCTTGATGCCGAACTGTAGTCCAGTCTTGGGCATTCCCCCCTCTCCATCCGTACTCCTGCCACGTTTCTGCCTGTCTGTTTCTCCCTCTGTTTGTACCTGCCTCTAAAAAATTTTCAGGGCTATTATGTTGGACTTCTTCTCTTATATGGCGCTGTGTACCTCTGACGTGGAAATCGGGGCAGTGAAGATCGTAGCATTTCCTCTCATTGACTGAGAGTGTGCATAGCTTAGGGTGAAAATATCTACACTCTGTATCAAAATGACATCTGCCTTTCCCTAACCAGTTTCGGCATTTCCGTGGGTGCATGAATGAGCATTCCGTGCCTCTGGGCCCATATCTACACTGTCCTTTTGCATAATACCAGCAAATATTTTCATTTGTGATTGTATTATTCTTGTTTGTACCCGTGCACGACTTGGCTACTTCTGTGTTTTTTGTTCCAACTTTCTCGTTTCTGCATTCATTCTCGGTATTGCCCTTATCTTTCTCCTTGTTGCTTTCGTCTTTCTCATTTGTGTTCTCATTCGTCTCATTTTTTCTCTCCTTATTCATATCACCAGTGTGCTCTACACTATTGCCTTCATTTTTGTGTACCTCGACACTATACCCGTCTACATTGCTACTTTGACTCTCTAAATTCTCAGTCCCTGGGTTGTGTTCAGAGTTCGTTGCTGTCTTTATATACTCTGCATATATTTCTGGTAGTTTTTGTGTGAATTGTAGCCTGTGTTCTTCAGGAATGTAATTCATTAGTTTGGTGATGTTTTCCCACATCTGTCTGTCTCTTTGACAGATCCAGTAGTTACCTTCCCGGTTTGCATATTGTGTAGGTAATCCTGTACAACTTAGGTGAAACCTTATGTTACAAATGTTACATACAATGCCTACAACACTCTTCCGAAGTGACTTAAGGCAGCCTCCACACACCTCCATGTTGGGTTTGTGATGTTATAATAATATATGCATATATTTAAGTATTATATGTATGTATATATAATATGTATCCAGTATATTTATAATATTACATATGTTTATTTGTTCAAGTTTATGTGGGGGTACTTATCGCCTTGTGGAGAAAATATGGTCGTCTTGGGACCGTCCAGTTGACCGTTGTTTGTCCCAGGTCGGGGGCAGGATGGCCAACCAGGATGTCACTGGTTGCCAGTTACTTGATTTATACACTGATTATGTGCCTGTAATATCCTAAGGGAATTTCTGCTTTCTTCCGGCTTGTAATGTTATTCACTTACTCTATTACTAGTTCCTAGCTCCACTTTCCCGTATTACAGTATATATTGCCAGTATATTATCACTGAGGAAGTACACTGTTACTGCGGGACGTCCTCTACACTGTGTAGGCCTCGTGGCTGTGGTGTAAACAGCCTAGTGTGATGCCTCCTCCACAACTTTACATTTATACTTTTTCTTTGTACAATTCTCTAACACTATCCACTAATTTATATGTTGTGTTACACGATCCACTTCACTGTTCAAGGTATCACTGCTCGCTATATATGATATATATCGCTTATGCCTGTACACATGAGCCTGGTGGCACTGGCTCACCACGTGGGACCACCTTTATTCTGTATTTAACTCAAATTTCCATTGTTAATTTCTGTATTCTATTTTCCTACGGGTCACTATGCACTTGGTGATCACTGTGGGCCGTAATCCATGGTTGTAATCCTAAAAAAGCTCGGTTTATTCCAGTGTTTTAACGGAGCGCGACGACGACACGTCTGTCCCCTCCCCCGCGAACTACCAACCTCAACCATGCTAATACACCAGGCTACTACACCACGCTACTACACCACGCTACTACACCACACTGCTACACCAGGCTACTACACCAGGCTAATACACCATGCTACTACACCATGCTAATACACCAGGCTACTACACCACGCTACTACACCACGCTACTACACCACACTGCTACACCATGCTACTACACCAGGCTAATACACCATGCTACTACACCATGCTACTACACCAGGCTACTACACCATGCTACTACACCAAGCTACTACACCATGCTACTACACCAGGCTACTACACCAGGCTACTGCACCACGCTACTACACCACACTGCTACACCATGCTACTACACCAGGCTACTACACCATGCTACTACACCATGCTACTACACCAGGCTACTACACCAGGCTACTACACCATGCTACTACACCAGGCTACTACACCAGGCTACTACACCATGCTACTACACCATGCTTCTACACCAGGCTACTACACCATGCTACTACACCATGCTTCTACACCAGGCTACTACACCATGCTACTACACCATACTACTACACCAGGCTACTACACCACGCTACTACACCACGCTACTACACCACACTGCTACACCATGCTACTACACCAGGCTAATACACCATGCTACTACACCATGCTAATACACCAGGCTACTACACCACGCTACTACACCACGCTACTACACCACACTGCTACACCAGGCTACTACACCATGCTACTACACCATGATACTACACCAGGCTACTACACCAGGCTACTACACCATGCTACTACACCAAGCTACTACACCATGCTACTACACCAGGCTACTACACCAGGCTACTACACCACGCTACTACACCACACTGCTACACCATGCTACTACACCAGGCTACTACACCATGCTACTACACCATGCTACTACACCAGGCTACTACACCAGGCTACTACACCATGCTACTACACCAGGCTACTACACCAGGCTACTACACCATGCTACTACACCAGGCTACTACACCATGCTACTACACCATGCTTCTACACCAGGCTACTACACCATGCTACTACACCATGCTACTACACCAGGCTACTACACCACGCTACTACACCATGCTACTACACCCCACTACAACACCCCTCTCAACACCACCCCACCCAACACCCCCTCTCAAAACCATACCAACCAAAACCTCCCTTTCAACACCACACCACACAACACCTCCCTCTCAACACCACACCACCCAACACGTCCCTCTCACCACCACACCACCCAACACCTCCCTCTCAACACCACACCACCCAACACCTCCCTCTCAACACCACACCACCCAACACCTCCCTCTCAACACCACACCACCCAACACCTCCCTCTCAACACCACACCACCTAACACCTCCCTCTCAACACCACACCACCCAACACCCCCTCTCAACACCACACCACCCAACACCCCCTCTCACCACCACACCACCCAACACCTCCCTTACACCACCACACCACCCAACACCTCCCTCTCACCACCACACCACCCAACACCTCCCTCTCAACACCACACCACCCAACACCTCCCTCTCACCACCACACCACCCAACACCCCCACTCACCACCACACCACCCAACACTATCACAACTACATTACAACCACCACTATCCACCAAAAAAAAGTGAAAAAAGTCACTATAATACTAAATTCGAGGATATTTACTTCAAATTATAGAGCGAGGTTGCGTATTATTTTGATCATTATAAAGGCATATGAAAACGTTGTTTCCAATTCAAATGATAATAAACAATGTGTTTTCATTAGAATAACTAAAATGTTCCTGAATTTCCGTTTATATTACTGAGAGAAGAGGTACTCGTAAAACTACTCTAATCCGGATGAAACGTCGAAATATGTAATAAAATCTGAAAATCTCTCCTAATCAATATCTTACTCACTATTTTAACGAGGTACAAATAGTTAATTGAAAATCAAGTATTTAAGGATAATTAGCAATTAATTACGTGTTTGCATCATATTTATCGTAAATTTAATGAATTATTGGCAATAACCGAAAAGGCTTGAAAACGCGGAAAAACGGCAAAATATTGCCTAAATCGTTGATATTTGGTTTAAATCTCATGAAGGAAACAAGGATGAAAAACCTCAAAATATTACTAAATTCGATGATATTAAGTACAAAGAACAATGCAAGAAAACTTGCTTAAAAACGCAATATAATGTGATATTCTGAGATTTGAAGGCCAAATCACAAATAGAGAGACAACATGAAAAAGTATCAAAATATTAGTAAATTCGAACATTTTTACCTAAAATCACCCTACATGAAAAACGTCAAAAAAGTCACTATAATACCATATTCGAGGATTTTTGCTTCAAATCATAGAGCGAGGTTGCGAATTATTTTGATCATTAATAAGGCATATGAAAACGATGTTTTCAATTCAAATGATAAAAATCAATGTGTTTTCTTTAGAACTAACTAAAATGTTCCAGAATTTCGTTTATATTACTGAATTCGTAAAACCGCTGTAATCTGGCTGAAACGTCGAAATATGCAATAAAAACAGAAAATCTCTCCTAATCAATATATTACTTACCATTTTTAACGAGGTACAAATAGTCGATTTAAAATAAGGTATTAATTTTAATTTGCAATTAATTACGTGTTTGCATCACATTTCTCGTAAATTTATTGAATAAATGGCAATAAACATAAAAGGCTTGAAAAAGCGGAAAAACGGCAAAATGTTGCCTAAATCGTTGATATTTGGTTTAAATCTCATGAAGGAAAAAAGGATGAAAAACCTCAAAATATTACTAAATTCGATGATTTTAAGTTCAAAGCACAATGCAAGAAAACTTGCTTAAATACGCAGTATTATCCGAAATACTTAGATTTGAAGGCTAAATTACATATCGCGAGACAACATAGAGTAGTATCAAAATATTAGTAAATTCGAAATTTTTTATCTGAAATCACTCTACATGAAAAACGTGAAAAAAAATAACCATAATACCAAATTCTATGATTTTTACATCAAATCGTAGAGCGAGGCTGCGTATAATTTTGATTATTAAAAAGTCATATGAAAACGTTGTTTCCAATTCAAATGAAAAAAAAATCAATGTGCTTTCTGAATGTTCCTGAATTTCCGTTTACATTACTGAAGGAAGAGATACTCGTAAAACCGCTCTAATCCGGCTGAAACGTCGAAATATGCAATAAAAACAGAAAATCTCTCCTAATCAATATCTGTCACACTATTTCAACGAGGTACAAATAGACGATTGAAAATAAGGTATTTTATTTTAATTTGCAAATAATTACGTGTTTGCATTATATTTATCGTAAATTTATTGAATTAATGTCAATGAACCTAAAGGCTTGAAAACGCGGATAAACGGCAAAATATTGCCTAAATCATTGATATTTGATTTAAATCTCATGAAGGAAACAAGAATGAAAAACCTCAAAATATTGGTAAATTCGATGATTTTAAGTACAAAGCACAATGCAAGGAAACTTCCTTAAAGCCATATCGCCGCTCTCAGTAATTGGCATATTTTCGGTATAAAAAGTCGTAATTTCAAACTGCGAATACGTACAGAGAGCCAGAATTTGGCTTCAAAATATGGTTCAGGCGACGAATTAGGGATGTTTATAATAAAGGATATGTTGATGGAAAATTTCCAAAACATCTTTAGTTTTTCTAATACAAATTTTGAAAGTTACCCCCAAAATTATGCAAATAACTCATGTTTATTCCTATTATAAAATCAATAAATGAACTTTGAGAAAAAAACTATCAACAACACTTGAAGACATGCACTCTACATACACTGCGCAAGTTTCATGTAAATTGAATAAAAAATGAAGAAGTTATTTGAATGTTTATGTTAATTGAAAAAAACAAGCAAATAATTAAGTCTAAGGTTCTAAAATCTGTGGGTGAGGTTGACATCAACCACTTTTCTTTAAAATTGGCACCCTTACAGATTCTCGCCGGATAGAGCGTGACCGTAAAATGTGACCCATCGCCGCTCTCAGTAATTAGCATATTTTCTGTACAAAAATCGTAATTTCAAACTGCGAATACGTGCAGGGAGCCAAAATTTGGCTTCAAAATATAGCTCAAGCGTCGAATTTGGGATGATTGGGATATTTTGAAAAGTGCAGGGAGGGTTTAGGCAAAATGTGATCAATCGCCGCGTTCAGTAATTGGCATATTTTTGGTATAAAAAGTCGAAATTTCAAGCTGCGAATACGTGCAGAGAACCAGAATTTGGCTTCAAAATATGGCTCAAAGGTCGAATTTGAGATGTTTGGGATATTTTGAAGACTGCAGGGGAGGGGGGAGGCAAAATGTGACCCATCGCTGCTCTCAGTAATTGGCATATTTTCGGTATAATAAGTCGTAATTTCAAACTGCGAATACGTGCAGAGAGCCAGAATTTTGCTCCAAAATATGGCTCAAATGTCGAATTTGGGATGTTTGGGATATTTTGAAAACTGCAGGGAGGGTTTAGGCAAAATGTGATACATCGCCGCTCTCAGTAATTGGCATATTTTCGGTATAAAAAGTCGTAATTTCAAACTGCGAATACGTGTAGAGAGCCAGAATTTGGCTCCAAAATATGGCTCAAGCGTTGAATTTTGGATGTTTGGGATATATTGAAAACTGCAGGGAGGGTCTGGGTAAAATTTGATCCATCGCCGCTTTCAGTAATTGGCATATTTTCGGTATAAAAAGTCTTATTTTTAAACTGCGAATACGTGCTGAGTAGATATTTTGGTGACAGATATACCCACCTATGTATGGCAATCAGATAAGAAAATCAGAAGCGGAGTGCCACATAGTGCCACTCCATATTAGGCCACC
Source organism: Procambarus clarkii (assembly GCF_040958095.1). Lineage (NCBI taxonomy): Eukaryota > Metazoa > Arthropoda > Malacostraca > Decapoda > Cambaridae > Procambarus > Procambarus clarkii. Next base: position 9,082,250 of record NC_091203.1, on the reverse strand, counting down.
CAAGGTGTGAGTGGTAGCAGTCAAAAAAACAGTGAAGATAGGTATCTATTATGTACCGCTATGACAATGTTCATTTATACAGTTAAGTATGGCAGTATATTTAAGTAAAAAATGAATTTATTTGTATAATAAACACACACAGGTGAGTGCCAGTTATGCCCCCACATTCCTCTATGGGGCAGGTGTAAAACAGGTTCCTCTCAGTAGGGGTGGTCGCCCGTACCCTTCCTCGCACCTAATGACCTCGACTTTACCGTAACAGAGTTCCACACTCAGTGGGGACGTGTGGGTCTAATATAAGAGTATTAAATTAAAAATCTCCCCCAGGTGTTAAAAAATCAAAGAATTTATTAATGCTTTATTAGGTAAAAATCACAAGTGATGTATAAGAAGTTAATTATGATAGTTAATAATTGTAGTTATGGATACCTCACTCTTATTCCTCACTCCCCTCCACCTCCCCATCCTCATCTGAGTAGGGTTCTGACGTCTCCCCATCTGTGGTTCTGGCTCTCTGCACGTATTCGCAGTTTGAAATTACGACTTTTTATACTGAAAATATGCCAATTATTGAAAGCGGCGATTCATCACATTTTGCATAAACCCACATTGCAGCTTTCAAAATATCCCAAACATCCCAAATTCGACGCTTGAGCCATTATTTTGGAGCCAAATTCTGGCTCTCAGCACGTATTCGCAGTTTGAAATTACGACTTTTTATACCGAAAATACGCCAATTACTGAGAGCGGCGATGGGTCACATTTTGCCCAAACACCTCTGCAGTTTTCAAAATATCCCAAATATCCCAAATTCGACACTTGAGCCATATTTTGGAGCCAAATACTGGCTTATGAAAACTGCACATATTCGCAGCTTGGAATTAAGAATTTTTATACCGAAAATATGCCAATTACTGATAGCAACGATGGATCACCTTTTGCCCAAATCCTCCCTGCAGTTTTCAACATATTCCAAACATCCAAAATTCGACGCTTGAGCCATATTTTGGAGCAAAATTCTGGCTCTCTGCACGTATTCGCAGTTTGAAATTACGACTTTTTATGCCGTAAATATGCCAATTAGTGAAAGCGGCAATGGGTCACATTTTGACCAAACCCCCCCCCCCCCTCCTGCAGTGTTCAAAATAACCCAAACATCCCAAATTCGACCCTTGAGCCATATTTTGGAGCCAAAATCTGGCTCTATAGTCGTATTCGCAGTTTGAAATTACGACTTTTTATACCGAAAATATGCCAACTACTGAGAGCGGCGATGGGTCACATTTTGCCCAAACCCTCCCTGCAGTTTTCAAAATATCCCAAACATCCCAAATTCGACGCTCGAGCCATATTTTGGAGCAAAATTCTGGCTCTCTGCACGTATTTACAGTTTGAAATTACGACTTTTTATACCGAAAATATGACAATTACTGAGAGCGGCGACGGATCACATTTTGCCCAAACCCTCCCTGCAGTTTTCAAAATATCCCAAACATCCACACTTCAACGCTTCAGCCATATTTTGGAGCCAAATTTTGGCTCTGTACACATATTTGCAGTTTGAAATTATGATTTTTATACCGAAAATATGCTAATTACTGACAGCGGCGATAAGTCATATTTCGCCCAAACCCCCCTGCAGTTTTCAAAATATCCCAAACATCCCAAATTCAACGCTTGAGCCATATTTTAGAGCCAAATTCTTGCATTCTGGACGTATTCGCAGTTTGAAATTAGGACTTTTTATACCGAAAATATGCCAATTACTAAAAGCGTCGATTGATCATATTTTGACCCAACCCCTCCCTGCAGTTTTCAAAATATCCCAAACATCCCAAATTCGACGCTTGAGCATTATTTTGGAGCCAAATTCTGGCTCTCTGCACGTATCCGCAGTTTGAAATTACGACTTTTTATACCGTAATTATGCCAATTACTGAGAGCAGCGACGGGTCACATTTTGCCCAAACTCCCACCCCCCCCCCCCCCCCACCCCCACTGCAGTGTTCAAAATATCCCAAACATCCCAAATTTGACCCTTGAGCCATATTTTGGAGCCAAAATCTGGCTCTATAGTCGTATTCTAAGTTTGAAATTACGACTTTTTATACCGAAAATATGACAATTACTGAGAGCAGCGATGGGTCACATTTTGCCCAAACCTCCCCTGCAGTTTTCAAAAATATCCCAAACATCCAAAATTCGACTCTTGAGCCATATTTTGGAGCCAAATTCTGGCTCTCTGCAGGTATTCGCAGTTTGAAATTATGACTTTTTATACCGAAAATATGCCAAGTACTGAAAGCGGCGATGGGTCACATTTTCCCTAAACCCTCCCTGCAGTTTTCAAAATATCCCAAACATCCCAAATTCGACGCTTGAGTAATATTTTGGAGCCAAATTCTGGCTCCCAGCACCTATTTGCAGTTTGAAATTAAGAATTTTTATACCGAAAATACGCCAATTACTGAGAGCGGCAATGGGTCACATTTTTCCCTAACCGCCCTGCAGTTTTCAAAATATCCCAAACTTCCCAGAATCGACCCTCAAGCCATATTTTGGAGCCAAATTTTGGCTCTCTGCACGTATTCGCAGTTTGAAATTACGACTTTTATACTGAAAATATGCATATTACTGAAAGCGGTGATGGATAACATTTTGCCCAAACCTCCCCAGCAGTGTTCAAAATATCCCAAACATCCCAACTTCAACTCTTGAGCCATATTTTGGAGCCAAATTCAGGCTCTCTGCACGTATTCGCTGTTTGAAATTACAATTTTTATACCGAAAATATGCCAATTACTGAGAGAGGCGATTGATCACATTTGGCCCAAACCCTCCCTGCAGTTTTCAAAATATCCCAAACATCAACAATTCAACGGTTGAGCCATATTTTGAAGCCAAATTCTGGCTCTCTACACGTATTCGCAGTTTGAAATTATGACTTTTTATACCGAAAATATGCCAATTACTGACAGCGGCGTTAAGTCATATTTCGCCCAAACCCCCCTGCAGTTTTCAAAATATCCCAAACATCCCAAATTCAACCCTTGAGTCATATTTTAGAGCCAAATTCTGGCTTTCTGCACGTATTCGCAGTTTGAAACTAGGACTTTTTATATCGAAAATATGCCAATTACTAAAAGCGTCGATGGATCACATTTTGACCCAACCCCTCCCTGCAGTTTTCAAAATATCCCAAACATCCCAAATTCGACGCTTAAGCATTATTTTGGAGCCAAATTCTGGCTCTCTGCACGTATCCGCAGTTTGGAATTACGACTTTTTATACCGTAAATATGCCAATTACTGAGAGAGGCGATGGGTCACATTTTGCCCAAACTCCCCCCCCCCCCTCCCCCACTGAAGTGTTCAAAGTATCCCAAACATCCCAAATTCGACCCTTGAGCCATATTTTGGAGCCAAAATCTGGCTCTATAGTCGTATTCTCAGTTTGAAATTACTACTTTTTATACCGAAAATATGCCAATTACTGAGAGCAGCGATGGGTCACATTTTGCCCAAACCCACTTACAGTTTTCTAAATATCCCAAACGTCCCAAAATCCACCTTTGAGCCATATTTTGGAGCCAAATTCTGGCTATCTGCACGTATTCGCAGTTTGAAATTACGACTTTTTTCTGAAAATATGCCAATTCCTGAAAGCGGCGATTGATCACATTTTGCCTAAACACTCACTGCAATTTTCAAAATACGCCAAACATCCCAAATTCGGCGCTTGAGTCATATTTTGGAGCCAAAATCTGGCTCTCAACACGTATTCGCAGTTTGAAATTACGACTTTTTATACCGAATATACGCCAATTACTGAAAGCAGCGATAGGTCACATTTTGCCCAAACCAGCCTGAAGTTTTCAAAATATCCCAAACATCCCAAATTCGATCCTCAAGCCATATTTTGGAGCCAAATTCTGGCTCTCTGCACGTATTCGCAGTTAGAAATTACGACTTTTTATACCGAAAATATCCCAATTACTGAAAGCGGCGATTGATCACATTTTGCCCAAACCCTCCCTGCAGTTTTCAAAGAAACCCAAACATCCACAATTCAACGCTTGAGCCATATTTTGGAGCCAAATTCTGGCTCTCTACACGTATTCGCAGTTTGAAATTATGAATTTTTATACTGAAAATATGCCAACTCCTGAGAGCGGCGATAAGTCACATTTCGCTCAAACCCCCCTGCAGTTTTCAAAATATCGTAAACATCCCAAATTCAACCCTTGAGCCAAATTTTAGAGCCAAATTCTGGCTTTCTGCGCATATTCGCAGTTTGAAAATAGGATTTTTTATACCGAAAATATGCTAATTACTAAAGGCGGCAATGGATCACATTTTGACCCAACCCCTCCCTGCAGTTTTCAAAATATCCTAAACATCCCAAATTCGACGCTTGAGCATTATTTTGGAGCCAAATTCTGGTTCTCTGCACGTATTCGCAGTTTGAAATTACGATTTTTATACTGAAAATATGCCAATTACTGAAAGCGGCGATGGATCACATTTTGCCCAAACCCCCCCTGCAGTGTTCAAAAAATCCCAAACATCCCAAATTCGACACGTGAGCCATATTTTGGAGCGAAAATCTGGCTCTCTGCACGTATTCCCAGTTTGTAATTAAGACATTTTATACCAAAAATATGCCAATTACTTAAAGCGCCGATGGAGCATGTTTTGCCCAAACCCTCCTTACAGTTTTCAAAATATCCCATACATCCCAAATTCGACCCTTGAGCCATATTTTGGAGCCAAAATCTGGCTCTATAGGATGGGAACCGGTCGGCTGAGCGGACATCACGCTGGACTTGTGATCCTGTGGTTCTGGGTTCGATCCCAGGCGCCGGCGAGAAACAATGGGCAGAGTTTCTTTCACCCTATGCCCCTGTTACCTAGCAGTAAAATAGGTACCTGGGTGTTAATCAGCATTCACGGGCTGCTTCCTGGGGGTGGAGGCCTGGTCGAGGACCGGGCCGCGGGGACACTGAAAAGCCCCCGAAATCATCTCAAGATAACCTCAAGAAGATAGTCGTATTCTCAGTTTGAAATTCCGACTTTTTATACCGAAAATATGACAACTACTGGGAGCAGCGATGGGTCACATTTTGCCCAAATCCCCCTTGCAGTTTTCAAAATATCCCAAAAATCCTAAATCCGACTCTTGAGCCATATTTTGGAGCCAAATTCTGGCTCTCTGCACGTATTCGCAGTTTGAAATTACGACTTTTTATACCGAAAATATGCCAAGTACTGAATGAGGCGATTGATCACTATTTCCATAAACCCTCCCTGCAGTTTTCAAAATATCCCAAACATCCCAAATTCGACGCTTGAGCCATATTTTGGAGCCAAATTCTGGCTCTCAGCACCTATTCGCAGTTTGAAATTAAGACTTTTTATACCGAAAATACGCCAATTACTGAGAGCCGCTATGGTCACATTTTGCCCAAACACCCCTGCAATTTTTAACATATCCCAAACATACCAAAATCGACCCTCAAGCCATATTTTGGAGCCAAATTTTGGTTCTCTGCACGTATTCGCAGTTTGAAATTACGACTTTTTATACTGAAAATATACCAATTACTGAAAGCGGCGATGGATCACATTTTGCCCAAACCCCCCCTGCAGTGTTCAAAATATACCAAACATCCCAAATTCGACCCTTGAGCCATATTTTAGAGCCAAAATCAGGCTCTCTGCGCGTATTCGCAGTTTGAAATTACGACATTTTATACCGAAAATATGTCAATTACTGAAAACGCCGATGGATCACGTTTTGCCCAAACCCTCCCTACCGTTTTCAAAATATCCCAAACATCCCAAATTCGACGCTTGAGCCATATTTTTGAGCAAATTTCTGGCTCTCTGCGCGTATTGGCAGTTTGAAATTACGAATTATTATACCGAAAATATGCCATTTACTGAGAGCATCGATAGGTCACATTTTGCCCAACCCCAATTACAGTTTTCAAAATATCCCAAACATCCCAAATTCGACGCTTGAGCCATATTTTGGAGCCAAATTCTGGCTCTCAGCACCTATTCGCAGTTTGAAATTAAAACTTTTTATACCGAAAATACGCCAATTACTGAGATCCGCGATGGGTCACATTTTGCCCAAACCCCCCTGCAGTTTTCAACATATCCCAAACATACCAAAATCGACCCTCAAGCCATATTTTGGAGCCAAATTCTGGCTCTCTACACGTATTCGCAGTTTGAAATTATGACTTTTTATACCGAAAATATGCCAATTACTGACAGCGGCGATAAGTCACATTTCGCCCAAACCTCCCTACAGTTTTCAAAATATCCCAAACATCCCAAATTCAACCCTTGACCCATATTTTAGAGCCAAGTTCTGGCTTTCTGCACGTATTCGCAAGTTGAATTTAGGAATTTGTATACCAAAAATATGCCAATTACTAGAGGCGGTGATGGATCACATTTTGACCCAACCCCTCCCTGCAGTTTTCAAAATATCCCAAACATCCCAAATTCGACGCTTGAGCATTATTTTGGAGCCAAATTCTGGTTCTCTGCACGTATCCGCAGTTTGAAATTACGACTTTTTATACCGTAAATAAGCCAATTACTGAGAGCGGCGATGGTTCACATTTTGCCCAATCTCCCCCCCCCCCCTACTGCTGTGTTCAAAATATCCCAAACATCCCAAATTCGACCCTTGAGCCATATTTTGGAGCCAAAATCTGGCTCTATAGTCGTATTCTCAGTTTGAAATTCCGACTTTTTATACCGAAAATATGACAACTACTGGGAGCAGCGATGTGTCACATTTTGGCTACCCCCCCCCCCCCCCTGCAGTGTTCAAAATATCCCAAACATCCCAAACTCGAGCCTTGAGCCATATTTTGGAGCGAAAATCTGGCACTCTGCACGTATTCGCAGTTTGAAATTAAGACATTTTATACCGAATATATGCCAATTACTGAAAGCGCCGATGGATCATGTTTTGCCCAAACCCTCCTGACAGTTTTTAAAATATCCCAAACATCCCAAATTCGACGCTTGAGCCATATTTTGGAGCAAAATTCTGGCTCTCTGCAGGTATACGTAGTTTGAAATTACGACTTTTTATACCGAAAATATGCCAATTACTGAGAGCGCCGATGGGTCACATTTTGCCCAAACCCACTTACAGTTTTCAAAATATCCCAAACATCCCAAATTCAACCCTTGAGCCATATTTTGGAGCCAAATTCTGGCTCTATGCACGTATTCGCAGTTTGAAATTACGACTTTTTTTTACCGAAAATATGCCAATTACTGAAAGCGGCTATTGATCACATTTTGCCTAAACACTCCCTGCAGTTTTCAAAATATCCCAAACATCCCAAATTCGACCCTCAAGCTATATTTTTGCCAGCACTTTGCCAAGGGTAGTGAACACCACGCCAAGGGGAGCGTGGTGTTCAAGGGGAGGTGGTAGTAACGGTTGATGAGGCAAGCTGTTAAGTGTTGTCTAATCACTGTGTTCGGAATGAACCGGGGTTCAGCGTCACGACATTTGTAGCTTCCTGTTCTCCGACACAATGATTTATTTTACGTCAAGCTTTCAGCACAGCCGCATAAAAAACCCTGGTTATTTATTTATTTTTTATACGAGAAGGTACACTGGGGGTTAAGAGAGAAAATAGGAATAATGATGGTTTTACAATCTTGCCCGAAACGCTATGCGTACTAGTGGCTTTAGGTATTGTATGTACTACCTTTATCTATAAATCAAACAGAATGTTTGTACTGTAACTCTGCATCTATGTATATATTTTTCCTAAATAAATTATTATTATTATTGTAAAGCCACTAGCACGCATAGCGTTTCGGGCAAAGGTCCCGTACCCAGAAGCTGGGTATCTTTTGTTGCCCTGTGACTACTCTTATGACATTCCCTAACTCTTATGACATTCCCTAACAGTATTGTTAAACTAATAACAATGAACAGTAGTTCAATATTACCGGAATAATCCAACTGATGTGGCCATGTTTTTGTTGTGAAGCCCGGTCGTTCAGTTCGTATACAGCATACGAAGGTTACGAAGGTTAATCTAACCTAAAACCAGTCTTAAAAATGAATAACCATTGCTAAGAAATCCTTAGATATAAATATTAACAATAATACACTGGTTGTTTTTGTTGATTTAGGGGCGATGACATGAGTAAACTGGTTATGTTGTGTTGATTTAGGGGCAACGAACTGTGGTTATTAGACTATGTTTTGTACATAAGCAAAAAAACAAGGTGTAATTCTTTTATTTATAACAATAATAACGACAAAAAGTTAATAATTAATGGACTTGTTAAGCAAAATTCGCAATATCTTAGTTTTCTTTAGGAAAAAAATTAAAAGACTTCTGGAAAAAGATCTGCAGACTATGTCTTACATTTTATTCCGTTATTTACACTAGAAGAACAATTAAACGTACACTATCGCCCGTGCCTGGTGCACGAGCACCAGGCACGGGCACCGGGAGCATCCCAGACACTGCCTTAATCGACTGAGATTAAGGCAGTGTCATTTTCATTCCTTTAGAACAAGGAAATCTCATTCTTAAACTGTATAATATGAGCTGCGCAATAATTTTTTGCTGATCTTCAATAAAGAAATTCTGGAGGGCTTGTGCAAGGATTAGGATGAGTTAGCCTAGGCATTTTTATATCCGTTTCTGGTTACTCAAGGGTGACACTGGCGGGCAACACGAGAATAAATATTTGTATAAATTCCAATTTCGATCCGATCTACTTGGGGATAGTTTACAAATGTTCGCCATGAAATTTACGTTTTCTCTAATAGCCGAAGACCTTATTTGAGAAAACAGTATGGCATTGAATCAGCGTGGTAAAACAATTGTATTATTGACACGACGAGTATAATCGACGTAGTTTTTATATATGTTGCCGGTCAAACACATCCTTATGTGACGTTTTATACTTATGTTCTTCTAGAACATTCTATTGCGAACACATTGGTACAAAAATGAAATACGTACATCGAAAACTAATGTCAGGACAGTGACAAGAGTATACACTTTTAAATATGGCCGCTCGATCGCCGATACACTAATTTCATTTGGGGAAATTTATTTTTTCATACGCCGTTTCGCGACAATTATTTATATCTGATATAAATGTTGCAAAAGAAGTTTAGGATTAAGTAACATATTACACATTAAAAAAAATGAATACATTAATACCTAAACAGTTTGTAAATACAGTGATAAATTGTGCCAAACATTACACAATATTATTTACAAAGAAGCGTATGACAACTCAAAACGGCATGATTTCAACAGGATTTTTTATAGTTGTCAAAAAACTCTGATTTTAATTATCAAGTATTTGTCACAATGTATTTTATATAATTATGAGGCAGTGAAACGACCAAATTGTTCTGTATTATAAATGCATAATGCTAAATTTCTATATACATAACAGTAAAATAATGACCACCTACATATAAGGATAACTAGGAAATAGTAACTGGAAACTTTATTTGAACGAAAATTCAATACCAAATTTCTTAGATGTTTTTCTTAATATAAAGATCAACAGTAACGAATCTTATTCATTATGGACAAATTAACAAAAAAAAGCATAATTTTCATTGAGGACCATGTATTAGAGCATACTTAGTCACTTATATATTAAAAGTATTGTGTTTTTTGAAACATTGGGGTTGTAAACAAACAGAACGGCCTACCCGAAAACTCGTAACATAAGAAGTTATACATGTTTGCTAATTTATTATTTGATAAATGATTATTACTAATTTACGACGACTATAAAGGTTTCCCATTAGTTAAATTACTGTAGTGTGACTAAATGCTACTACAAAACATATATAAATCCTGGGAAAGTCACAATGACCAGCGACATTAAAGCATAAAAGACTAAATAGTAACAGGAAACTGTCGGCGAACGAAAAATTCATTTCCAAATTTATTAGATGTTTTCCTAAATATAAAGATCGATAGGCTGGAATTTTCTGGATTATGGCCTAATTAAGGCAAAAATATATGTATTTTTACTTGAAGAACATATATCAGAGCATAGTCAGTGAGTTATAGAATAATAAGAGTGTGGTATTTCATTGTATAACAAGAGATAGTCCATGGAAGCGAAAATAGACGTAGTTTAAGACAAAATAATGTCCAAAAACAGCCGTAGAGTCAAACGGCAACTGTTGACGTTCTTTTTAAGAGGACAGGTTGCTCCAGCAACACACTGGCAGGGGTCTCCAGCAACACACTGGTAGGGGTCTCAAGCAAGACACTGGCAGAGGTCTGCAACAACACACTGGCAGAAGTCTCCAGCAACACACTGGCAGAGGTCTCCAGCAACACACTGGCAGAGGTCTCCAGCAACACACTGGCAGGGGTCTCCAACAACACACTGGCAGAGGTCTCCAGCAACACGCTGGCAAAGGTCTCCAGCAACACACTAGCAGGGGTCTCCAGCAACACACTGGAAGGGGTCTCCAGCAACACACTGGCAGGGGTCTCCAGCAACACACTGGCAGGGGTCACCAACAGCACACTGGCAGGGGACTCCAGCAACACACTGGCAGAGGTCTCCAACAACACAATAGCAGAGGTCTCCAGCAACACAATGGCAGAGGTCTCCAGCAACACGCTGCCAGAGGTCTCCAGCAACACACTGGCAGAGGTCTCCAGCAACATACTGGCAGAGGTCTCCAGCAACACACTGGCAGGGGTCTCAAGCAACACACTGGCAGAGGTCTCCAGCAACACACTGGCAGAAGTCTCCAGCAACACACTGGCAGAGGTCTCCAGCAACACACTGGCAGAGGTCTCCAGCAACACACTGGCAGAGGTCTCCAGCAACACACTTGCAGAAGTCTCCAGCAACACACTGGCAGGGGTCTCCAGCAACACATTGGCAAGGGTCTCCAGCAACACACTGGCAGGGGTCTCCAACAACACACTGGCAGAGGTCTCCAGCAACAGGTTGGCAGAGGTCTCCAGCAACACACTGGCAGGGGTCTCCAGCAAAACACTGGCAGAGGTCTCCAACAACACAATGGCAGAGGTCTCCAGCAACACGCTGGCAGAGATCTCCAGCAACACACTGGCAGGGGTCTCCAACAACACAATTGCAGAGGTTTCCAGCAACACGCTGGCAGAGGTCTCCAGCAACACACTGGCAGAGATCTCCAGCAACACACTGGCAGAGGTCTCCAGCAACACACTGGCAGGGATCTCCAGCAAAACACTGGCAGAGGTCTCCGGCAAAACGCAGGCAGAGGTCTCCAGCAACACACTGGCAGGGGTCTCCAGCAACACACTGGCAGGGGTCTCCAGCAACACACTAGCAGGGATCTCCAGCAACACACTGGCAGAGGTCTCCAACAACACAATGGCAGAGGTCTCGAGCAACACGCTGGCAGAGGTCTCCAGCAACACACTGGCAGTCGTCTCCAGCAACACACTGGCAGGGGTCTCCAGCAAAACACTGGCAGGGGTCTCCAGCAACACACTAGCAGGGATCTCCAGCAACACACTGGCAGGGGTCTCAAACAACACACTGGCAGGGATCTCCAGCAACACACTGGCAGAGGTCTCCAACAACACAATGGCAGAGGTCTCCAGCAACACGCTGGCAGAGATCTCCAGCAACACACTGGCAGGGGTCTCCAACAACACAATTGCAGAGGTCTCCAGCAACACGCTGGCAGAGGTCTCCAGCAACACACTGGCAGAGATCTCCAGCAACACACTGGCAGAGGTCTCCAGCAACACACTGGCAGGGGTCTCCAGCAACACACTGGCAGGGGTCTCCAGCAACACACTGGCAGGGGTCTCCAGCAACACACTAGCAGGGATCTCCAGCAACACACTGGCAGAGGTCTCCAACAACACAATAGCAGAGGTCTCCAGCAACACGCTGGCAGAGGTCTCCAAAAACACACTGGCAGTCGTCTCCAGCAACACACTGGCAGGGGTCTCCAGCAAAACACTGGCAGGGGTCTCCAGCAACACACTGGAAGGGGTCTCCAGCAACACACTGGCAGGGGTCTCCAGCAACACACTGGCAGGGGTCACCAACAGCACACTGGCAGGGGACTCCAGCAACACACTGGCAGGGGTCTCCAGCAACACACTGGCAGAGGTCTCCAACAACACAATGGCAGAGGTCTCCAGCAACACAATGGCAGAGGTCTCCAGCAACACGCTGCCAGAGGTCTCCAGCAACACACTGGCAGAGGTCTCCAGCAACATACTGGCAGAGGTCTCCAGCAACACACTGGCAGTCGTCCCAAGCAACACACTGGCAGAGGTCTCCAGCAACACACTGGCAGAAGTCTCCAGCAACACAATGGCAGAGGTCTAAGGCAACACACTGGCAGAGGTCTCCAGCAACACACTGGCAGAGGTCTCCAGCAACACACTTGCAGAAGTCTCCAGCAACACACTGGCAGGGGTCTCCAGCAACACACTGGCAAGGGTCTCCAGCAACACACTGGCAGGGGTCTCCAACAACACACTGGCAGAGGTCTCCAGCAACACGATGGCAGAGGTCTCCAGCAACACACTGGCAGGGGTCTCCAGCAACACACTGGCAGAGGTCTCCAACAACACAATGGCAGAGGTCTCCAGCAACACGCTGGCAGAGATCTCCAGCAACACACTGGCAGGGGTCTCCAACAACACAATTGCAGAGGTCTCCAGCAACACGCTGGCAGAGGACTCCAGCAACACACTGGCAGAGATCTCCAGCAACACACTGGCAGAGGTCTCCAGCAACACACTGGCAGGGGTCTCCAGCAAAACACTGGCAGAGGTCTCCAGCAAAACGCAGGCAGAGGTCTCCAGCAACACACTGGCAGGGGTCTCCAGCAACACACTGGCAGGGGTCTCCAGCAACACACTAGCAGGGATCTCCAGCAACACACTGGCAGAGGTCTCCAACAACACAATGGCAGAGGTCTCCAGCAACACGCTGGCAGAGGTCTCCAGCAACACACTGGCAGTCGTCTCCAGCAACAAACTGGCAGGGGTCTCCAGCAAAACACTGGCAGGGGTCTCCAGCAACACACTAGCAGGGATCTCCAGCAACACACTGGCAGGGGTCTCAAACAACACACTGGCAGGGGTCTCCAGCAACACACTGGCAGAGGTCTCCAACAACACAATGGCAGAGGTCTCCAGCAACACGCTGGCAGAGATCTCCAGCAACACACTGGCAGGGGTCTCCAACAACACAATTGCAGCGGTCTCCAGCAACACGCTGGCAGAGGTCTCCAGCAACACACTGGCAGAGATCTCCAGCAACACACTGGCAGAGGTCTCCAGCAACACACTGGCAGGGGTCTCCAGCAACACACTGGCAGGGGTCTCCAGCAACACACTGGCAGGGGTCTCCAGCAACACACTAGCAGGGATCTCCAGCAACACACTGGCAGAGGTCTCCAACAACACAATGGCAGAGGTCTCCAGCAACACGCTGGCAGAGGTCTCCAAAAACACACTGGCAGTCGTTTCCAGCAACACACTGGCAGGGGTCTCCAGCAAAACACTGGCAGGGGTCTCCAGCAACACACTAGCAGGGATATCCAGCAACACACTGGCAGGGGTCTCAAACAACACACTAGCAGGGGTCTCCAGCAACACGCTGGCAGAGGCCTCCAGCAACACACTGGTAGGGGTCTCCAGCAACACACTGGCAGAGGTCTCCAACAACACACTGGCAGAGGTCTCCAGCAACACGCTGGCAGAGGTCTCCAGCAACACACTGGCAGTCGTCTCCAACAACACACTGGCAGGGGTCTCCAGCAACTCACTGGCAGGGGTCTCCAGCAACACACTAGCAGGGATCTCCAGCAACACACTGGCAGAGGTCTCCAACAACACAATGGCAGAGGTCTCCAGCAACACGCTGGCAGAGGTCTCCAAAAACACACTGGCAGTCGTTTCCAGCAACACACTGGCAGGGGTCTCCAGCAAAACACTGGCAGGGGTCTCCAGCAACACACTAGCAGGGATATCCAGCAACACACTGGCAGGGGTCTAAAACAACACACTGGCAGGGGTCTCCAGCAACACGCTGGCAGAGGCCTCAAGCAACACACTGGTAGGGGTCTCCAGCAACACACTGGCAGAGGTCTCCAACAACACAATGGCAGAGGTCTCCAGCAACACGCTGGCAGAGGTCTCCAGCAACACACTGGCAGTCGTCTCCAACAACACACTGGCAGGGGTCTCCAGCAACTCACTGGCAGGGGTCCCCAGCAACACACTGGCAGGGGTCTCCAGCTATACACTAGCAGAGGTCTCCAGCAACACGCTGGCAGAGGTCTCCAGCAACACACTGGCAGAAGTCTCCAACAACACAATGGCAGAGGTCTCCAGCATCACACTGGCAGGGGTCTCCAGCAACACGCTGGCAGAGGTCTCCAGCATCACACTGGCAGGGGTCTCCAGCAAAACGCTGGCAGAGGTCTCCAGCAACACTCTGGCAGAGGTCTCTAGCAACACACTGGCAGAGGTCTCCAGCAACACACTGGCAGAGGTCTCCAGCAACACACTGGCAGGGGTCTCCAGCAACACACTGGCAGGGGTCTCCAGCAACACACTGGCAGGGGACTCCAACAACACACTGGCAGAGGTCTCCAGCAACACGTTGGCAGAGGTCTCCAGCAACACACTGGCAGGGGTCTCCAGCAACACAATGGCAGGGGTCTCCAGCAACACACTGGCAGGGGTCTCCAGCAACACACTGGCAGGGGTCTCCAACAGCACACTGGCAGGGGACTCCAGCAACACACTGGCAGAGGTCTCCAACAACACAATGGCAGAGGTCTCCAACAACACAATGGCAGAGGTCTCCAGCAACACGCTGGCAGAGGTCTCCAGCAACACACTGGCAGGGGTCTCCAAGAACACAATGGCAGAGGTCTCCAGCAACACGCTGGGAGAGGTCTCCAGCAACACACTGGCAGAGATCTCCAGCAACACACTGGCAGAGGTCTCCAGCAACACACTGGCAGGGGTCTCCAGCAACACACTGGCAGAGGTCTCCAGCAACACACTGGCAGGAGTCTCCAGCAACACACTGGCAGGGGTTTCCAGCAACACACTGGCAGAGGTCTCCAACAGCACACTGGCAGGGGACTCCAGCAATACACGGGCAGAGGTCTCCAACAACACAATGGTAGAGGTCTCCAACAACACAATGGCAGAGGTCTCCAGCAACACGCTGGCACAGGTCTCCAGCAACACACTGGCAGGGGTCTCCAGCAACACACTGGCAGGGGTCTCAAGCAACTCACTGGCAGAGGTCTCCAGCAACACACTGGCAGAAGTCTCCAGCAACACACTGGCAGAGGTCTCCAGCAACACACTCGTAGAGGTCTCCAGCAACACACTGGCAGAGGTCTCCAGCAACACACTGGCAGAGGTCTCCAGCAACACACTGGCAGGGGTCTCCAGCAACACACTGGCAGGGGTCTCCAGCAACACACTGGCAGGGGCCTCCAACAACATACTGGCAGAGGTCTCCAGCAACACGTTGGCAGAGGTCTCCAGCAACACACTGGCAGTCGTCTCCAGCAACACACTGGCAGGGGTCTCCAGCAACACACTGGCAGGGGTCTCCAGCAACACACTGGCTGGGGTCTCCAGCAATACACTAGCAGAGGTCTCCAGCAACACACTGGCAAAGGTCTCTAGCAACACACTGGCAGAAGTCTCGAACAACACAATGGAAGAGGTCTCCACCATCACACTGGCAGGGGTCTCCAGCAACACGCTGGCAGAGGTCTCCAGCATCACACTGGCAGGGGTCTTCAGCAACAAGCTGGCAGAGGTATCCAGCAACACACTGGCAGAGGTCTCTAGCAACACACTGGCCGGGGTCTCCAGCAACACACTGGCAGAGGTCTCCAGCAACACACTGGTAGGGGTCTCCAGCAACACACTTGCAAAGGACTCCAGCAACACACTGGCAGGGGTCTCCAGCAACACACTGGCAGGGGTCTCCAGCAACACACTGGCAGAGGTCTCCAGCAACACACTGGCAGGGGTCTCCAGCAACACACTGGTAGAGGTCTCCATCAACACACTGGCAGGGGTCTCCAGCAACACACTTCCAAAGGACTCCAGCAACACACTGGCAGGGGTCTCCAGCAACACACTGGCAGGGGTCTCCAGCAACACACTGGCAGAGGTCTCCAGCAACACACTGGCAGAGGTCTCCAGCAACACACTGGCAGACGTCTCCAGCAACACGCTGGCAGTGGTCTCCAGCAACACACTTGCAGAAGTGTCCAGCAACACGCTGGCAGAGGTCTCCAGCAACACGCTGGCAGAGGTCTCCAGGAACACACTGGCAGAGGTCTCCAGCAACACACTGGCAGAGGTCTCCAGGAACACACTGGCAGAGGTCTCCAGGAACACACTGGCAGGGGTCTCCAGCAACACACTGGCAGAGGTCTCCAGCAACACGCTGGCAGAGGACTCCAGCAACACACTGGCAGGGGTCTCCAGCAACACACTGGCAGGGGTCTCATGCAACACACTGGCAGAGGTCTCCAGCAACACACTGGCAGAAGTCTCCAGCAACACACTGGCAGAGGTCTCCAGCAACACACTGGCAGAGGTCTTCAACAACACACTGGCAGGGGTCTCCAGCAACACACTTGCAAGGGACTCCAGCAACACACTGGCAGGGATCTCCAGCAACATACTGGCAGAGGTCTCCAGCAACACATTGGCAGAGGTCTCCAGCAACACACTGGCAGGGGTCTCCAGCAACACACTTGCAAGGGACTCCAGCAACACACTGGCAGGGGTCTCCAGCAACACACTGGCAGGGGTCTCCAGCAACACACTGGCATAGGTCTCCAGCAACACACTGGCAGAGGTCTCCAGCAACACACTTTCAGAGGTCTCCAGCAACACACTGGCAAAGGTCTCCAGCAACACACTGGCAGAGGTCTCCAGCAACACGCTGGCAGGGGTCTCCAGCAACACACTGGTAGGGGTCTCAAGCAAGACACTGGCAGAGGTCTCCAGCAATACACTGGCAGAAGTCTCCAGCAACACGTTGGCAGAGGTTTCCAGCAACACACTGGCAGAGGTCTCCAGCAACACACTGGCAGGGGTCTCCAACAACACACTGGCAGAGGTCTCCAGCAACATGCTGGCAAAGGTCTCCAGCAACACACTAGCAGGGGTCTCCAGCAACACACTGGCAGGGGGCTCCAGCAACACACTGGCAGGGGTCTCCAGCAACACACTGGCAGGGGTCACCAACAGCACACTGGCAAGGGACTCCAGCAACACACTGGCAGAGGTCTCCAACAACACAATGGCAGAGGTCTCCAACAACACAATGGCAGAGGTCTCCAGCAACACGCTGGCAGAGGTCTCCAGCAACACACTGGCAGAGGTCTCCAGCAACACACTGGCAGGGGTCTCCAGCAACACACTGGCAGAGGTCTCCAGCAACACCCTGGCCGAAGTCTCCAGCAACACACTGACATGGGTCTCCAGCAAAACACTGGCAGGGGTCTCCAGCAACACACTGGCAGGGGTCTCCAGCAATACACTAGCAGCGGTCTCCAGCAACACGCTGGCAGGGGTCTCCAGCAACACGCTGGCAGAGGTCTCCAGCAAAACACTGGCAGAGGTCTCCAACAACACAATGGCAGAGGTCTCCAGCAACACGCTGGCAGGGGTCTCCAGTAAAACACTGGCAGAGGTCTCCAGGAACACACTGGCAGAGGTCTCCAGCAACACACTGGCAGAGGTCTCCAGCAACACACTGGCAGGGGTCTCCAGCAACACACTAGCAGGGATCTCCAGCAACACACTGGCAGGGGTCTCCAACAACAAACTGGCAGGGGTCTCCAGCAACACACTGGCAGAGGTCTCCAGCAACACTCTGGCAGAGGTCTCCAGCAACACACTGTCAGGGGTCTCCAGCAACACACTAGCAGGGATCTCCAGCAACACACTGGCAGAGGTCTCCAACAACACAATGGCAGAGGTCTCCAGCAACACGCTGGCAGAGGTCTGCAGCAACACACTGGCAGTCGTCTCCAGCAACACACTGGCAGGGGTCTCCAGCAACACACTGGTAGGGGTCTCAAGCAAGACACTGGCAGAGGTCTGCAGCAACATACTGGCAGGGGTCTCCAGCAACACACTGGCTGAGGTCTCCAGCAAAACGCTGGCAGAGGTCTCCAGCAACACACTGGCAGGGGTCTCCAGCAACACACTGGCAGGGGTCTCCAGCAACACACTGGCAGGGGACTCCAACAACACACTGGCAGAGGTCTCCAGCAACACGTTGGCAGAGGTCTCCAGCAACACACTGGCAGGGGTCTCCCGCAACACAATGGCAGGGGTCTCCAGCAACACACTGGCAGGGGTCTCCAGCAACACACTGGCAGGGGTCTCCAACAGCACACTGGCAGGGGACTCCAGCAACACACTGGCAGAGGTCTCCAACAACACAATGGCAGAGGTCTCCAGCAACACACTAGCAGGGATCTCCAGCAACACACTGGCAGGGGTCTCAAACAACACACTGGCAGGGGTCTCCAGCAACACACTGGCAGAGGTCTCCAACAACACAATGGCAGAGGTCTCCAGCAACACGCTGGCAGAGATCTCCAGCAACACACTGGCAGGGGTCTCCAACAACACAATTGCAGAGGTCTCCAGCAACACGCTGGCAGAGGTCTCCAGCAACACACTGGCAGAGATCTCCAGCAACACACTGGCAGAGGTCTCCAGCAACACACTGGCAGGGGTCTCCAGCAACACACTGGCAGGGGTCTCCAGCAACACACTGGCAGGGGTCTCCAGCAACACACTAGCAGGGATCTCCAGCAACACACTGGCAGAGGTCTCCAACAACACAATAGCAGAGGTCTCCAGCAACACGCTGGCAGAGGTCTCCAAAAACACACTGGCAGTCGTCTCCAGCAACACACTGGCAGGGGTCTCCAGCAAAACACTGGCAGGGGTCTCCAGCAACACACTGGAAGGGGTCTCCAGCAACACACTGGCAGGGGTCTCCAGCAACACACTGGCAGGGGTCACCAACAGCACACTGGCAGGGGACTCCAGCAACACACTGGCAGGGGTCTCCAGCAACACACTGGCAGAGGTCTCCAACAACACAATGGCAGAGGTCTCCAGCAACACAATGGCAGAGGTCTCCAGCAACACGCTGCCAGAGGTCTCCAGCAACACACTGGCAGAGGTCTCCAGCAACATACTGGCAGAGGTCTCCAGCAACACACTGGCAGTCGTCCCAAGCAACACACTGGCAGAGGTCTCCAGCAACACACTGGCAGAAGTCTCCAGCAACACAATGGCAGAGGTCTAAGGCAACACACTGGCAGAGGTCTCCAGCAACACACTGGCAGAGGTCTCCAGCAACACACTTGCAGAAGTCTCCAGCAACACACTGGCAGGGGTCTCCAGCAACACACTGGCAAGGGTCTCCAGCAACACACTGGCAGGGGTCTCCAACAACACACTGGCAGAGGTCTCCAGCAACACGATGGCAGAGGTCTCCAGCAACACACTGGCAGGGGTCTCCAGCAACACACTGGCAGAGGTCTCCAACAACACAATGGCAGAGGTCTCCAGCAACACGCTGGCAGAGATCTCCAGCAACACACTGGCAGGGGTCTCCAACAACACAATTGCAGAGGTCTCCAGCAACACGCTGGCAGAGGACTCCAGCAACACACTGGCAGAGATCTCCAGCAACACACTGGCAGAGGTCTCCAGCAACACACTGGCAGGGGTCTCCAGCAAAACACTGGCAGAGGTCTCCAGCAAAACGCAGGCAGAGGTCTCCAGCAACACACTGGCAGGGGTCTCCAGCAACACACTGGCAGGGGTCTCCAGCAACACACTAGCAGGGATCTCCAGCAACACACTGGCAGAGGTCTCCAACAACACAATGGCAGAGGTCTCCAGCAACACGCTGGCAGAGGTCTCCAGCAACACACTGGCAGTCGTCTCCAGCAACAAACTGGCAGGGGTCTCCAGCAAAACACTGGCAGGGGTCTCCAGCAACACACTAGCAGGGATCTCCAGCAACACACTGGCAGGGGTCTCAAACAACACACTGGCAGGGGTCTCCAGCAACACACTGGCAGAGGTCTCCAACAACACAATGGCAGAGGTCTCCAGCAACACGCTGGCAGAGATCTCCAGCAACACACTGGCAGGGGTCTCCAACAACACAATTGCAGCGGTCTCCAGCAACACGCTGGCAGAGGTCTCCAGCAACACACTGGCAGAGATCTCCAGCAACACACTGGCAGAGGTCTCCAGCAACACACTGGCAGGGGTCTCCAGCAACACACTGGCAGGGGTCTCCAGCAACACACTGGCAGGGGTCTCCAGCAACACACTAGCAGGGATCTCCAGCAACACACTGGCAGAGGTCTCCAACAACACAATGGCAGAGGTCTCCAGCAACACGCTGGCAGAGGTCTCCAAAAACACACTGGCAGTCGTTTCCAGCAACACACTGGCAGGGGTCTCCAGCAAAACACTGGCAGGGGTCTCCAGCAACACACTAGCAGGGATATCCAGCAACACACTGGCAGGGGTCTCAAACAACACACTAGCAGGGGTCTCCAGCAACACGCTGGCAGAGGCCTCCAGCAACACACTGGTAGGGGTCTCCAGCAACACACTGGCAGAGGTCTCCAACAACACACTGGCAGAGGTCTCCAGCAACACGCTGGCAGAGG
Organism: Procambarus clarkii; assembly: GCF_040958095.1. Classification (NCBI taxonomy): domain Eukaryota; kingdom Metazoa; phylum Arthropoda; class Malacostraca; order Decapoda; family Cambaridae; genus Procambarus; species Procambarus clarkii. The sequence goes on along the minus strand of NC_091203.1, from coordinate 9,061,465 downwards.
TCTCCAGCAACACACTGGCAGTCGTCTCCAACAACACACTGGCAGGGGTCTCCAGCAACACACTGGCAGGGGTCTCCAGCAACACACTAGCAGGGATCTCCAGCAACACACTGGCAGAGGTCTCCAACAACACAATGGCAGAGGTCTCCAGCAACACGCTGGCAGAGGTCTCCAAAAACACACTGGCAGTCGTTTCCAGCAACACACTGGCAGGGGTCTCCAGCAAAACACTGGCAGGGGTCTCCAGCAACACACTAGCAGGGATATCCAGCAACACACTGGCAGGGGTCTAAAACAACACACTGGCAGGGGTCTCCAGCAACACGCTGGCAGAGGCCTCAAGCAACACACTGGTAGGGGTCTCCAGCAACACACTGGCAGAGGTCTCCAACAACACAATGGCAGAGGTCTCCAGCAACACGCTGGCAGAGGTCTCCAGCAACACACTGGCAGTCGTCTCCAACAACACACTGGCAGGGGTCTCCAGCAACTCACTGGCAGGGGTCCCCAGCAACACACTGGCAGGGGTCTCCAGCTATACACTAGCAGAGGTCTCCAGCAACACGCTGGCAGAGGTCTCCAGCAACACACTGGCAGAAGTCTCCAACAACACAATGGCAGAGGTCTCCAGCATCACACTGGCAGGGGTCTCCAGCAACACGCTGGCAGAGGTCTCCAGCATCACACTGGCAGGGGTCTCCAGCAAAACGCTGGCAGAGGTCTCCAGCAACACTCTGGCAGAGGTCTCTAGCAACACACTGGCAGAGGTCTCCAGCAACACACTGGCAGAGGTCACCAGCAACACACTGGCAGGGGTCTCCAGCAACACACTGGCAGGGGTCTCCAGCAACACACTGGCAGGGGACTCCAACAACACACTGGCAGAGGTCTCCAGCAACACGTTGGCAGAGGTCTCCAGCAACACACTGGCAGGGGTCTCCAGCAACACAATGGCAGGGGTCTCCAGCAACACACTGGCAGGGGTCTCCAGCAACACACTGGCAGGGGTCTCCAACAGCACACTGGCAGGGGACTCCAGCAACACACTGGCAGAGGTCTCCAACAACACAATGGCAGAGGTCTCCAACAACACAATGGCAGAGGTCTCCAGCAACACGCTGGCAGAGGTCTCCAGCAACACACTGGCAGGGGTCTCCAAGAACACAATGGCAGAGGTCTCCAGCAACACGCTGGGAGAGGTCTCCAGCAACACACTGGCAGAGATCTCCAGCAACACACTGGCAGAGGTCTCCAGCAACACACTGGCAGGGGTCTCCAGCAACACACTGGCAGAGGTCTCCAGCAACACACTGGCAGGAGTCTCCAGCAACACACTGGCAGGGGTTTCCAGCAACACACTGGCAGAGGTCTCCAACAGCACACTGGCAGGGGACTCCAGCAATACACTGGCAGAGGTCTCCAACAACACAATGGTAGAGGTCTCCAACAACACAATGGCAGAGGTCTCCAGCAACACGCTGGCACAGGTCTCCAGCAACACACTGGCAGGGGTCTCCAGCAACACACTGGCAGGGGTCTCAAGCAACTCACTGGCAGAGGTCTCCAGCAACACACTGGCAGAAGTCTCCAGCAACACACTGGCAGAGGTCTCCAGCAACACACTGGTAGAGGTCTCCAGCAACACACTGGCAGAGGTCTCCAGCAACACACTGGCAGAGGTCTCCAGCAACACACTGGCAGGGGTCTCCAGCAACACACTGGCAGGGGTCTCCAGCAACACACTGGCAGGGGCCTCCAACAACATACTGGCAGAGGTCTCCAGCAACACGTTGGCAGAGGTCTCCAGCAACACACTGGCAGTCGTCTCCAGCAACACACTGGCAGGGGTCTCCAGCAAAACACTGGCAGGGGTCTCCAGCAACACACTGGCTGGGGTCTCCAGCAATACACTAGCAGAGGTCTCCAGCAACACACTGGCAAAGGTCTCTAGCAACACACTGGCAGAAGTCTCGAACAACACAATGGAAGAGGTCTCCACCATCACACTGGCAGGGGTCTCCAGCAACACGCTGGCAGAGGTCTCCAGCATCACACTGGCAGGGGTCTTCAGCAACAAGCTGGCAGAGGTATCCAGCAACACACTGGCAGAGGTCTCTAGCAACACACTGGCCGGGGTCTCCAGCAACACACTGGCAGAGGTCTCCAGCAACACACTGGCAGGGGTCTCCAGCAACACACTTGCAAAGGACTCCAGCAACACACTGGCAGGGGTCTCCAGCAACACACTGGCAGGGGTCTCCAGCAACACACTGGCAGAGGTCTCCAGCAACACACTGGCAGGGGTCTCCAGCAACACACTGGTAGAGGTCTCCATCAACACACTGGCAGGGGTCTCCAGCAACACACTTGCAAAGGACTCCAGCAACACACTGGCAGGGGTCTCCAGCAACACACTGGCAGGGGTCTCCAGCAACACACTGGCAGAGGTCTCCAGCAACACACTGGCAGAGGTCTCCAGCAACACACTGGCAGACGTCTCCAGGAACACACTGGCAGAGGTCTCCAGCAACACACTGGCAGAGGTCTCCAGGAACACACTGGCAGAGGTCTCCAGGAACACACTGGCAGGGGTCTCCAGCAACACACTGGCAGAGGTCTCCAGCAACACGCTGGCAGAGGACTCCAGCAACACACTGGCAGGGGTCTCCAGCAACACACTGGCAGGGGTCTCATGCAACACACTGGCAGAGGTCTCCAGCAACACACTGGCAGAAGTCTCCAGCAACACACTGGCAGAGGTCTCCAGCAACACACTGGCAGAGGTCTCCAACAACACACTGGCAGGGGTCTCCAGCAACACACTTGCAAGGGACTCCAGCAACACACTGGCAGGGATCTCCAGCAACATACTGGCAGAGGTCTCCAGCAACACATTGGCAGAGGTCTCCAGCAACACACTGGCAGGGGTCTCCAGCAACACACTTGCAAGGGACTCCAGCAACACACTGGCAGGGGTCTCCAGCAACACACTGGCAGGGGTCTCCAGCAACACACTGGCATAGGTCTCCAGCAACACACTGGCAGAGGTCTCCAGCAACACACTTTCAGAGGTCTCCAGCAACACACTGGCAAAGGTCTCCAGCAACACACTGGCAGAGGTCTCCAGCAACACGCTGGCAGGGGTCTCCAGCAACACACTGGTAGGGGTCTCAAGCAAGACACTGGCAGAGGTCTCCAGCAATACACTGGCAGAAGTCTCCAGCAACACGTTGGCAGAGGTTTCCAGCAACACACTGGCAGAGGTCTCCAGCAACACACTGGCAGGGGTCTCCAACAACACACTGGCAGAGGTCTCCAGCAACATGCTGGCAAAGGTCTCCAGCAACACACTAGCAGGGGTCTCCAGCAACACACTGGCAGGGGGCTCCAGCAACACACTGGCAGGGGTCTCCAGCAACACACTGGCAGGGGTCACCAACAGCACACTGGCAAGGGACTCCAGCAACACACTGGCAGAGGTCTCCAACAACACAATGGCAGAGGTCTCCAACAACACAATGGCAGAGGTCTCCAGCAACACGCTGGCAGAGGTCTCCAGCAACACACTGGCAGAGGTCTCCAGCAACACACTGGCAGGGGTCTCCAGCAACACACTGGCAGAGGTCTCCAGCAACACCCTGGCCGAAGTCTCCAGCAACACACTGACATGGGTCTCCAGCAAAACACTGGCAGGGGTCTCCAGCAACACACTGGCAGGGGTCTCCAGCAATACACTAGCAGCGGTCTCCAGCAACACGCTGGCAGGGGTCTCCAGCAACACGCTGGCAGAGGTCTCCAGCAAAACACTGGCAGAGGTCTCCAACAACACAATGGCAGAGGTCTCCAGCAACACGCTGGCAGGGGTCTCCAGTAAAACACTGGCAGAGGTCTCCAGGAACACACTGGCAGAGGTCTCCAGCAACACACTGGCAGAGGTCTCCAGCAACACACTGGCAGGGGTCTCCAGCAACACACTAGCAGGGATCTCCAGCAACACACTGGCAGGGGTCTCCAACAACAAACTGGCAGGGGTCTCCAGCAACACACTGGCAGAGGTCTCCAGCAACACTCTGGCAGAGGTCTCCAGCAACACACTGTCAGGGGTCTCCAGCAACACACTAGCAGGGATCTCCAGCAACACACTGGCAGAGGTCTCCAACAACACAATGGCAGAGGTCTCCAGCAACACGCTGGCAGAGGTCTGCAGCAACACACTGGCAGTCGTCTCCAGCAACACACTGGCAGGGGTCTCCAGCAACACACTGGTAGGGGTCTCAAGCAAGACACTGGCAGAGGTCTGCAGCAACATACTGGCAGGGGTCTCCAGCAACACACTGGCTGAGGTCTCCAGCAAAACGCTGGCAGAGGTCTCCAGCAACACACTGGCAGGGGTCTCCAGCAACACACTGGCAGGGGTCTCCAGCAACACACTGGCAGGGGACTCCAACAACACACTGGCAGAGGTCTCCAGCAACACGTTGGCAGAGGTCTCCAGCAACACACTGGCAGGGGTCTCCCGCAACACAATGGCAGGGGTCTCCAGCAACACACTGGCAGGGGTCTCCAGCAACACACTGGCAGGGGTCTCCAACAGCACACTGGCAGGGGACTCCAGCAACACACTGGCAGAGGTCTCCAACAACACAATGGCAGAGGTCTCCAACAACACAATGGCAGAGGTCTCCAGCAACACGCTGGCAGAGGTCTCCAGCAACACACTGGCAGGGGTCTCCAAGAACACAATGGCAGAGGTCTCCAGCAACACGCTGGGAGAGGTCTCCAGCAACACACTGGCAGAGATCTCCAGCAACACACTGGCAGAGGTCTCCAGCAACACACTGGCAGGGGTCTCCAGCAACACACTGGCAGAGGTCTCCAGCAACACACTGGCAGGAGTCTCCAGCAACACACTGGCAGGGGTTTCCAGCAACACACTGGCAGAGGTCTCCAACAGCACACTGGCAGGGGACTCCAGCAATACACTGGCAGAGGTCTCCAACAACACAATGGTAGAGGTCTCCAACAACACAATGGCAGAGGTCTCCAGCAACACGCTGGCACAGGTCTCCAGCAACACACTGGCAGGGGTCTCCAGCAACACACTGGCAGGGGTCTCAAGCAACACACTGGCAGAGGTCTCCAGCAACACACTGGCAGAAGTCTCCAGCAACACACTGGCAGGGGTCTCCAGCAACACACTGGCAGGGGTCTCCAGCAACACACTGGCAGAGGTCTCCAGCAACACACTGGCAGAGGTCTCCAGCAACACACTGGCAGACGTCTCCAGCAACACGCTGGCAGTGGTCTCCAGCAACACACTTGCAGAAGTGTCCAGCAACACGCTGGCAGAGGTCTCCAGCAACACGCTGGCAGAGGTCTCCAGGAACACACTGGCAGAGGTCTCCAGCAACACACTGGCAGAGGTCTCCAGGAACACACTGGCAGAGGTCTCCAGGAACACACTGGCAGGGGTCTCCAGCAACACACTGGCAGAGGTCTCCAGCAACACGCTGGCAGAGGACTCCAGCAACACACTGGCAGGGGTCTCCAGCAACACACTGGCAGGGGTCTCAAGCAACACACTGGCAGAGGTCTCCAGCAACACACTGGCAGAAGTCTCCAGCAACACACTGGCAGAGGTCTCCAGCAACACACTGGCAGAGGTCTCCAACAACACACTGGCAGGGGTCTCCAGCAACACACTTGCAAGGGACTCCAGCAACACACTGGCAGGGATCTCCAGCAACATACTGGCAGAGGTCTCCAGCAACACATTGGCAGAGGTCTCCAGCAACACACTGGCAGGGGTCTCCAGCAACACACTTGCAAGGGACTCCAGCAACACACTGGCAGGGGTCTCCAGCAACACACTGGCAGGGGTCTCCAGCAACACACTGGCATAGGTCTCCAGCAACACACTGGCAGAGGTCTCCAGCAACACACTTTCAGAGGTCTCCAGCAACACACTGGCAAAGGTCTCCAGCAACACACTGGCAGAGGTCTCCAGCATCACGCTGGCAGGGGTCTCCAGCAACACACTGGTAGGGGTCTCAAGCAAGACACTGGCAGAGGTCTCCAGCAATACACTGGCAGAAGTCTCCAGCAACACGTTGGCAGAGGTTTCCAGCAACACACTGGCAGAGGTCTCCAGCAACACACTGGCAGGGGTCTCCAACAACACACTGGCAGAGGTCTCCAGCAACATGCTGGCAAAGGTCTCCAGCAACACACTAGCAGGGGTCTCCAGCAACACACTGGCAGGGGGCTCCAGCAACACACTGGCAGGGGTCTCCAGCAACACACTGGCAGGGGTCACCAACAGCACACTGGCAAGGGACTCCAGCAACACACTGGCAGAGGTCTCCAACAACACAATGGCAGAGGTCTCCAACAACACAATGGCAGAGGTCTCCAGCAACACGCTGGCAGAGGTCTCCAGCAACACACTGGCAGAGGTCTCCAGCAACACACTGGCAGGGGTCTCCAGCAACACACTGGCAGAGGTCTCCAGCAACACCCTGGCCGAAGTCTCCAGCAACACACTGACATGGGTCTCCAGCAAAACACTGGCAGGGGTCTCCAGCAACACACTGGCAGGGGTCTCCAGCAATACACTAGCAGCGGTCTCCAGCAACACGCTGGCAGGGGTCTCCAGCAACACGCTGGCAGAGGTCTCCAGCAAAACACTGGCAGAGGTCTCCAACAACACAATGGCAGAGGTCTCCAGCAACACGCTGGCAGGGGTCTCCAGTAAAACACTGGCAGAGGTCTCCAGGAACACACTGGCACAGGTCTCCAGCAACACACTGGCAGAGGTCTCCAGCAACACACTGGCAGGGGTCTCCAGCAACACACTAGCAGGGATCTCCAGCAACACACTGGCAGGGGTCTCCAACAACAAACTGGCAGGGGTCTCCAGCAACACACTGGCAGAGGTCTCCAGCAACACTCTGGCAGAGGTCTCCAGCAACACACTGTCAGGGGTCTCCAGCAACACACTAGCAGGGATCTCCAGCAACACACTGGCAGAGGTCTCCAACAACACAATGGCAGAGGTCTCCAGCAACACGCTGGCAGAGGTCTGCAGCAACACACTGGCAGTCGTCTCCAGCAACACACTGGCAGGGGTCTCCAGCAACACACTGGTAGGGGTCTCAAGCAAGACACTGGCAGAGGTCTGCAGCAACATACTGGCAGGGGTCTCCAGCAACACACTGGCTGAGGTCTCCAGCAAAACGCTGGCAGAGGTCTCCAGCAACACACTGGCAGGGGTCTCCAGCAACACACTGGCAGGGGTCTCCAGCAACACACTGGCAGGGGACTCCAACAACACACTGGCAGAGGTCTCCAACAACACAATGGCAGAGGTCTCCAACAACACAATGGCAGAGGTCTCCAGCAACACACTGGCAGGGGTCTCCAGCAACACAATGGCAGGGGTCTCCAGCAACACACTGGCAGGGGTCTCCAGCAACACACTGGCAGGGGTCTCCAACAGCACACTGGCAGGGGACTCCAGCAACACACTGGCAGAGGTCTCCAACAACACAATGGCAGAGGTCTCCAACAACACAATGGTAGAGGTCTCCAGCAACACGCTGGCAGAGGTCTCCAGCAACACACTGGCAGGGGTCTCCAAGAACACAATGGCAGAGGTCTCCAGCAACACGCTGGGAGAGGTCTCCAGCAACACACTGGCAGAGATCTCCAGCAACACACTGGCAGAGGTCTCCAGCAACACACTGGCAGGGGTCTCCAGCAACACACTGGCAGAGGTCTCCAGCAACACACTGGCAGGAGTCTCCAGCAACACACTGGCAGGGGTTTCCAGCAACACACTGGCAGAGGTCTCCAACAGCACACTGGCAGGGGACTCCAGCAATACACTGGCAGAGGTCTCCAACAACACAATGGTAGAGGTCTCCAACAACACAATGGCAGAGGTCTCCAGCAATACGCTGGCACAGGTCTCCAGCAACACACTGGCAGGGGTCTCCAGCAACACACTGGCAGGGGTCTCAAGCAACACACTGGCAGAGGTCTCCAGCAACACACTGGCAGAAGTCTCCAGCAACACACTGGCAGAGGTCTCCAGCAACACACTGGCAGAGGTCTCCAGCAACACACTGGCAGAGGTCTCCAGCAACACACTGGCAGAGGTCTCCAGCAACACACTGGCAGGGGTCTCCAGCAACACACTGGCAGGGGTCTCCAGCAACGCACTGGCAGGGGTCTCCAGCAACACACTGGCTGGGGTCTCCAGCAATACACTAGCAGAGGTCTCCAGCAACACACTGGCAAAGGTCTCTAGCAACACACTGGCAGAAGTCTCGAACAACACAATGGAAGAGGTCTCCACCATCACACTGGCAGGGGTCTCCAGCAACACGCTGGCAGAGGTCTCCAGCATCACACTGGCAGGGGTTTTCAGCAACAAGCTGGCAGAGGTATCCAGCAACACACTGGCAGAGGTCTCTAGCAACACACTGGCCGGGGTCTCCAGCAACACACTGGCAGAGGTCTCCAGCAACACGCTGGCAGGGGTCTCCAGTAAAACACTGGCAGAGGTCTCCAGCAACACACTGGCAGGGCTCTCCAGCAACATACTGGCAGAGGTCTCCAGCAACACACTGGTAGAGGTCTCCATCAACACACTGGCAGGGGTCTCCAGCAACACACTTGCAAAGGACTCCAGCAACACACTGGCAGGGGTCTCCAGCAACACACTGGCAGGGGTCTCCAGCAACACACTGGCAGAGGTCTCCAGCAACACACTGGCTGACGTCTCCAGCAACACAGTGGCAGAGGTCTCCAGCAACACACTGGCAGAGGTCTCCAGCAACACATTGACAGAGGTCTCCAGCAACACGCTGGCAGTGGTCTCCAGCAACACACTTGCAGAAGTGTCCAGCAACACGCTGGCAGAGGTCTCCAGCAACACGCTGGCAGAGGTCTCCAGGAACACACTGGCAGAGGTCTCCAGCAACACACTGGCAGAGGTCTCCAGGAACACACTGGCAGAGGTCTCCAGGAACACACTGGCAGGGGTCTCCAGCAACACACTGGCAGAGGTCTCCAGCAACACGCTGGCAGAGGACTCCAGCAACACACTGGCAGGGGTCTCCAGCAACACACTGGCAGGGGTCTCAAGCAACACACTGGCAGAGGTCTCCAGCAACACACTGGCAGAAGTCTCCAGCAACACACTGGCAGAGGTCTCCAGCAACACACTGGCAGAGGTCTCCAACAACACACTGGCAGAGGTCTCCAACAACACACTGGCAGGGGTCTCCAGCAACACACTTGCAAGGGACTCCAGCAACACACTGGCAGGGATCTCCAGCAACATACTTGCAGAGGTCTCCAGCAACACATTGGCAGAGGTCTCCAGCAACACACTGGCAGGGGTCTCCAGCAACACACTTGCAAGGGACTCCAGCAACACACTGGCAGGGGTCTCCAGCAACACACTGGCAGGGGTCTTCAGCAACACACTGGCATAGGTCTCCAGCAACACACTGGCAGAGGTCTCCAGAAACACACTTTCAGAGGTCTCCAGCAACACACTGGCAAAGGTCTCCAGCAACACACTGGCAGAGGTCTCCAGCAACACGCTGGCAGGGGTCTCCAGCAACACACTGGTAGGGGTCTCAAGCAAGACACTGGCAGAGGTCTCCAGCAACACACTGGCAGAGGTTTCCAGCAACATGCTGGCAAAGGTCTCCAGCAACACACTAGCAGGGGTCTCCAGCAACACACTGGCAGGGGGCTCCAGCAACACACTGGAAGGGGTCTCCAGCAACACACTGGCAGGGGTCACCAACAGCACACTGGCAAGGGACTCCAGCAACACACTGGCAGAGGTCTCCAACAACACAATGGCAGAGGTCTCCAACAACACAATGGCAGAGGTCTCCAGCAACACGCTGGCAGAGGTCTCCAGCAACACACTGGCAGAGGTCTCCAGCAACACACTGGCAGGGGTCTCCAGCAACACACTGGCAGAGGTCTCCAGCAACACACTGGCCGAAGTCTCCAGCAACACACTGACATGGGTCTCCAGCAAAACACTGGCAGGGGTCTCCAGCAACACACTGGCAGGGGTCTCCAGCAATACACTAGCAGCGGTCTCCAGCAACACGCTGGCAGGGGTCTCCAGCAACACGCTGGCAGATGTCTCCAGCAAAACACTGGCAGAGGTCTCCAACAACACAATGGCAGAGGTCTCCAGCAACACGCTGGCAGGGGTCTCCAGTAAAACACTGGCAGGGGTCTCCAGGAACACACTGGCAGAGGTCTCCAGCAACACACTGGCAGAGGTCTCCAGCAACACACTGGCAGGGGTCTCCAGCAACACACTAGCAGGGATCTCCAGCAACACACTGGCAGGGGTCTCCAACAACAAACTGGCAGGGGTCTCCAGCAACACACTGGCAGAGGTCTCCAGCAACACTCTGGCAGAGGTCTCCAGCAACACACTGTCAGGGGTCTCCAGCAACACACTAGCAGGGATCTCCAGCAACACACTGGCAGAGGTCTCCAACAACACAATGGCAGAGGACTCCAGCAACACGCTGGCAGAGGTCTGCAGCAACACACTGGCAGTCGTCTCCAGCAACACACTGGCAGGGGTCTCCAGCAACACACTGGTAGGGGTCTCAAGCAAGACACTGGCAGAGGTCTGCAGCAACATACTGGCAGGGGTCTCCAGCAACACACTGGCTGAGGTCTCCAGCAAAACGCTGGCAGAGGTCTCCAGCAACACACTGGCAGGGGTCTCCAGCAACACACTGGCAGGGGTCTCCAGCAACACACTAGCAGGGATCTCCAGCAACACATTGGCAGAGGTCTCCAACAACACAATGGCAGAGGTCTCCAGCAACACGCTGGCAGAGGTCTCCAGCAACACACTGGCAGTCGTCTCCAGCAACACACTGGCAGGGGTCTCCAGCAACACACTGGTAGGGGTCTCAAGCAAGACACTGGCAGAGGTCTGCAGCAACACACTGGCAGAGGTCTCCAGCAACAAACTGGCAGGGGTCTCCAGCAACACACTGGCAGAGGTCTCCAGCAACACACTGGTCGAAGTCTCCAGCGACACACTGGCAGAGGTCTCCAGCAACACACTGGCAGAGGTCTCCAGCAACACACTGGCAGAGGTCTCCAGCAACACACTGGCTGAAGTCTCCAGCAACACACTGGCAGGGGTCTCCAGCAACACACTGGCAAGGGTCTCCAGCAACACACTGGCAGGGGTCTCCAACAACACACTGGCAGAGGTCTCCTGCAACACGTTGGCAGAGGTCTCCAGCAACACACTGGCAGGGGTCTCCCGCAACACACTGGCAGGGGTCTCCAGCAACAAACTGGCAGGGGTCTCCAACAGCACACTGGCAGGGGACTCCAGCAACACACTGGCAGAGGTCTCCAACAACACAATGGCAGAGGTCTCCAACAACACAATGGCAGAGGTCTCCAGCAACATGCTGGCAGAGGCCTCCAGCAACACACTGGCAGGGGTCTCCAACAACACAATGGCAGAGGTCTCCAGCAACACGCTGGCAGAGGTCTCCAGCAACACACTGGCCGAGATCTCCAGCAACACACTGGCAGAGGTCTCCAGCAACACACTGGCAGGGGTCTCCAGCAACACACTGGCAGAGGTCTCCAGCAAAACGCTGGCAGAGGTCTCCAGCAACACACTGGCAGGTGTCTCCAGCAACACACTGGCAGGGGTCTCCAGCAACACACTAGCAGGGATCTCCAGCAACACACTGGCAGAGGTCTCCAACAACACAATGGCAGAGGTCTCCAGCAACACGCTGGCAGAGGTCTCCAGCAACACACTGGCAGTCGTCTCCAGCAACACACTGGCAAGGGTCTCCAGCAAAACACTGGCAGGGGTCTCCAGCAACACACTGGCAGGGGTCTCCAGCAATACACTTGCAGCGGTCTCCAGCAACACACTGGCAGGGGTCTCCAGCAATACACTTGCAGCGGTCTCCAGCAACACGCTGGCAGGGGGTCTCTAGCAACACGCTGGCAGAGGTCTCCAGCAAAACACTGGCAGAGGTCTCCAACAACACAATGGCAGAGGTCTCCAGCAACACGCTGGCAGGGGTCTCCAGTAAAACACTGGCAGGGGTCTCCAGGAACACACTGGCAGAGGTCTCCAGCAACACACTGGCAGAGGTCTCCAGCAACACCCTGGCAGGGGTCTCCAGCAACACACTAGCAGGGATCTCCAGCAACACACTGGCAGGGGTCTCCAACAACAAACTGGCAGGGGTCTCCAGCAACACACTGGCAGAGGTCTCCAGCAACACTCTGGCAGAGGTCTCCAGCAACACACTGGCAGGGGTCTCCAGCAACAAACTGGCAGGAGTCTCCAGCAACACACTGGCAGAGGTCTCCAGCAACACTCTGGCAGAGGTCTCCAGCAACACACTGGCAGGGGTCTCCAGCAACACACTGGCAGGGGTCTCCAGCAACACACTGGCAGAGGTCTCCAGCAACACGCTGGCAGAGGACTCCAGCAACACACTGGCAGGGGTCTCCAGCAACACACTGGCAGGGGTCTCCAGCAACACACTTGCAAGAGACTCCAGCAACATACTGGCAGAGGTCTCCAGCAACACACTGGCAGAGGTCTCCAGCAACACACTGGCAGGGGTCTCCAGCAACACACTTGCAAGGGACTCCAGCAACACACTGGCAGGGGTCTCCAGCAACACACTGGCAGGGGTCTCCAGCAACACACTGGCAGAGGTCTCCAGCAACACACTGCCAGAGGTCTCCAGCAACACACTTTCAGAGGTCTCCAGCAACACATTGGCAGAGGTCTCCAGGAACACACTGGCAGGGGTCTCCAGCTACACACTGGCAGAGGTCTCCAGCGACAATCTGGCAGAGGTCTCCAGCATCACACTGGCAGGGGTCTTCAGCAACAAGCTGGCAGAGGTATCCAGCAACACACTGGCAGAGGTCTCTAGCAACACACTGGCCGGGGTCTCCAGCAACACACTGGCAGGGGTCTCCAGCAACACACTGGCAGAGGTCTCCAGCAACACACTGGCAGAGGTCTCCAGCAACAAACTTTCAGAGGTCTCCAGCAACACATTGGCAGAGGTCTCCAGGAACACACTGGCAGGGGTCTCCAGCTACACACTGGCAGAGGTCTCCAGCGACAATCTGGCAGAGGTCTCCAGCAACACACTGGCAGGGGTCTCCAGCAACACACTGGCAGGGGTCTCCAGCAACACACTGGCAGAGGTCTCCAGCAACACGCTGGCAGAGGACTCCAGCAACACACTGGCAGGGGTCTCCAGCAACACACTGGCAGGGGTCTCCAGCAACACACTTGCAAGGGACTCCAGCAACATACTGGCAGAGGTCTCCAGCAACACACTGGCAGAGGTCTCCAGCAACACACTGGCATAGGTCTCCAGCAACACACTTTCAGAGGTCTCCAGCAACACACTGGCAGGTGTCTCCAGCAAAACACTGGCAGGGGTCTCCAGCAACACACTGGCAGATGTCTCCAGCAACACTCTGGCAGAGGTCTCCAGCAACACACTGGCAGGGGTCTCCAGCAACACACTGGCAGGGGTCTCCAGCAACACACTGGCAGAGGTCTCCAGCAACACGCTGGCAGAGGACTCCAGCAACACACTGGCAGGGGTCTCCAGCAACACACTGGCAGGGGTCTCCAGCAACACACTTGCAAGGGACTCCAGCAACATACTGGCAGAGGTCTCCAGCAACACGTTGGCAGAGGTCTCCAGCAACACACTGGCAGGGGTCTCCAGCAACACACTGGCAGGGGTCTCCAGCAACACACTGGCAGGGGTCTCCAGCAACACACTGGCAGGGGTCTCCAACAGCACACTGGCAGGGGGACTCCAGCAACATACTGGCAGAGGTCTCCAAAACACAATGGCAGAGGTCTCCAACAACACAATGGCAGAGGTCTCCAGCAACACGCTGGCAGAGGTCTCCAGCAACACACTGGCAGAGACCTCCAGCAACACACTGGCAGAGGTCTCCAGTAACACACTGGCAGGGGTCTCCAGCAACACACCGGCAGAGGTCTCCAGCAAAACGCTGGCAGAGGTCTCCAGCAACACACTGGCAGGGGTCTCCAGCAACACACTGGCAGGGGTCTCCAGCAACACACTAGCAGGGATCTCCAGCAACACACTGGCAGAGGTCTCCAACAACACAATGGCAGAGGTCTCCAGCAATACGCTGGCAGAGGTCTCCAGCAACACACTGGCAGTCGTCTCCAGCAACACACTGGCAGGGGTCTTCTGCAAAACACTGGCAGGGGTCTCCAGCAACACACTGGCAGGGGTCTCCAGCAATACACTAGCAGCGGTCTCCAGCAACATGCTGGCAGGGGTCTCCAGCAACAAGCTGGCAGAGGTCTCCAGCAACACACTGGCAGAGGTCTCCAGCAACACACTGGCAGGGGTCTCCAGCAACACACTGGCAGGGGTCTCCAGCAATACACTAGCAGAGGTCTCCAGCAACACACTGGCAGAGGTCTCCAGCAACACACTGGCAGAAGTCTCTAACAACACAATGGAAGAGGTCTCCACCATCACACTGGCAGGGGTCTCCAGCAACACGCTGGCAGAGGTCTCCAGCATCACACTGGCAGGGGTCTTCAGCAACAAGCTGGCAGAGGTATCCAGCAACACACTGGCAGAGGTCTCTAGCAACACACTGGCCGGGGTCTCCAGCAACACACTGGCAGAGGTCTCCAGCAACACGCTGGCAGGGGTCTCCAGTAAAACACTGACAGAGGTCTCCAGGAACACACTTGCAGGGGTCTCCAGCAACATACTGGCAGAGGTCTCCAGCAACACACTGGTAGAGGTCTCCATCAACACACTGGCAGGGGTCTCCAGCAACACACTTGCAAAGGACTCCAGCAACACACTGGCAGGGGTCTCCAGCAACACACTGGCAGGGGTCTCCAGCAACACACTGGCAGAGGTCTCCAGCAACACACTGGCAGAGGTCTCCAGCAACACACTAGCAGACGTCTCCAGCAACACACTGGCAGAGGTCTCCAGCAACACACTGGCAGAGGTCTCCAGCAACACACTGGCAGAGGTCTCCAGCAACACGCTGGCAGTGGTCTCCAGCAACACACTGGCAGAAGTGTCCAGCAACACGCTGGCAGAGGTCTCCAGCAACACACTGGCAGAGGTCTCCAGCAACACACTAGCAGACGTCTCCAGCAACACACTGGCAGAGGTCTCCAGGAACACACTGGCAGAGGTCTCCAGCAACACACTGGCAGAGGTCTCCAGGAACACACTGGCAGAGGTCTCCAGCAACACACTGGCAGGGGTCTCCAGCAACACACTGGCAGAGGACTCCAGCAACACACTGGCAGGGGTCTCCAGCAACACGCTGGCAGAGGACTCCAGCAACACACTGGCAGGGGTCTCCAGCAACACACTGCCAGGGGTCTCAAGCAACACACTGGCAGAGGTCTCCAGCCACACACTGGCAGAAGTCTCCAGCAACACACTGGCAGAGGTCTCCAGCAACACACTGGCAGAGGTCTCCAACAACACACTGGCAGGGGTCTCCAGCAACACACTGGCAGAGGTCTCCAGCAACACGCTGGCAGAGGACTCCAGCAACACACTGGCAGGGGTCTCCAGCAACACACTTGCAAGGGACTCCAGCAACACACTGGCAGGGATCTCCAGCAACATACTGGCAGAGGTCTCCAGCAACACATTGGCAGAGGTCTCCAGCAACACATTGGCAGGGGTCTCCAGCAACACACTTGCAAGGGACTTCAGCAACACACTGGCAGGGGTCTCCAGCAACACACTGGCAGGGGTCTCCAGCAACACACTGGCAGAGGTCTCCAGCAACACACTTTCAGAGGTCTCCAGCAACACACTGGCAAAGGTCTCCAGCAACACACTGGCAGAGGTCTCCAGCAACACGCTGGCAGGGGTCTCCAGCAACACACTGGTAGGGGTCTCAAGCAAGACACTGGCAGAGGTCTCCAGCAACACACTGGCAGAAGTCTCCAGCAACACACTATCAGAGGTTTCCAGCAACACACTGGCAGAGGTCTCCAGCAACACACTGGCAGAGGTCTCCAACAACACACTGGCAGAGGTCTCCAGCAACATGCTGGCAATGGTCTCCAGCAACACACTTGCAGGGGTCTCCAGCAACACACTGGCAGGGGTCTCCAGCAACACACTGGCAGGGGTCTCCAGCAACACACTGGCAGGGGTCACCAACAGCACACTGGCAAGGGACTCCAGCAACACACTGGCAGAGGTCTCCAGGAACACACTGGCAGAGGTCTCCAGCAACACACTGGCAGGGGTCTCCAGCAACACACTGGCAGAGGTCTCCAGCAACACGCTGGCAGAGGACTCCAGCAACACACTGGCAGGGGTCTCCAGCAACACACTGGCAGGGGTCTCAAGCAACACACTGGCAGAGGTCTCCATCAACACACTGGCAGAAGTCTCCAGCAACACACTGGCAGAGGTCTCCAGCAACACACTGGCAGAGGTCTCCAACAACACACTGGCAGGGGTCTCCAGCAACACACTGGCAGAGGTCTCCAGCAACACGCTGGCAGAGGACTCCAGCAACACACTGGCAGGGGTCTCCAGCAACACACTTGCAAGGGACTCCAGCAACACACTGGCAGGGATCTCCAGCAACATACTGGCAGAGGTCTCCAGCAACACATTGGCAGAGGTCTCCAGCAACACACTGGCAGGGGTCTCCAGCAACACACTTGCAAGGGACTCCACCAACACACTGGCAGGGGTCTCCAGCAACACACTGGCAGGGGTCTCCAGCAACACACTGGCAGAGGTCTCCAGCAACACACTTTCAGAGGTCTCCAGCAACACACTGGCAAAGGTCTCCAGCAACACACTGGCAGAGGTCTCCAGCAACACGCTGGCAGGGGTCTCCAGCAACACACTGGTAGGGGTCTCAAGCAAGACACTGGCAGAGGTCTCCAGCAACACACTGGCAGAGGTCTCCAACAACAC
Source organism: Procambarus clarkii (assembly GCF_040958095.1). NCBI lineage: Eukaryota > Metazoa > Arthropoda > Malacostraca > Decapoda > Cambaridae > Procambarus > Procambarus clarkii. Next base: position 9,044,411 of record NC_091203.1, on the reverse strand, counting down.
AATGGCAGAGATCTCCAACAACACAATGGCAGAGGTCTCCAGCAACACGCTGGCAGAGGTCTCCAGCAACACACTGGCAGAGGTCTACAGCAACACACTGGCAGGGGTCTCCAGCAACACACTGGCAGAGGTCTCCAGCAACACACTGGCCGAAGTCTCCAGCAACACACTGGCATGGGTCTCCAGCAAAACACTGGCAGGGGTTTCCAGCAACACACTGGCAGGGGTCTCCAGCAATACACTAGCAGCGGTCTCCAGCAACACCCTGGCAGGGGTCTCCAGCAACACACTGGCAGGGGTCTCCAGCAACACACTGGCAGGGGTCTCCAGCAACACACTAGCAGGGATCTCCAGCAACACATTGGCAGAGGTCTCCAACAACACAATGGCAGAGGTCTCCAGCAACACGCTGGCAGAGGTCTCCAGCAACACACTGGCAGTCGTCTCCAGCAACACACTGGCAGGGGTCTCCAGCAACACACTGGTAGGGGTCTCAAGCAAGACACTGGCAGAGGTCTGCAGCAACACACTGGCAGAGGTCTCCAGCAACACATTGGCAGGGGTCTCCAGCAACACACTGGCAGAGGTCTCCAGCAACACACTGGTCGAAGTCTCCAGCGACACACTGGCAGAGGTCTCCAGCAACACACTGGCAGAGGTCTCCAGCAACACACTGGCAGAGGTCTCCAGCAACACACTGGCCGAAGTCTCCAGCAACACACTAGCAGGGGTCTCCAGCAACACACTGGCAAGGGTCTCCAGCAACACACTGGCAGGGGTCTCCAACAACACACTGGCAGAGGTCTCCTGCAACACGTTGGCAGAGGTCTCCAGCAACACACTGGCAGGGGTCTCCCGCACCACACTGGCAGGGGTCTCCAGCAACAAACTGGCAGGGGTCTCCAACAGCACACTGGCAGGGGACTCCAGCAACACACTGGCAGAGGTCTCCAACAACACAATGGCAGAGGTCTCCAACAACACAATGGCTGAGGTCTCCAGCAACATGCTGGCAGAGGCCTCCAGCAACACACTGGCAGGGGTCTCCAACAACACAATGGCAGAGGTCTCCAGCAACACGCTGGCAGAGGTCTCCAGCAACACACTGGCCGAGATCTCCAGCAACACACTGGCAGAGGTCTCCAGCAATACACTGGCAGGGGTCTCCAGCAACACACTGGCAGAGGTCTCCAGCAAAACGCTGGCAGAGGTCTCCAGCAACACACTGGCAGGTGTCTCCAGCAACACACTGGCAGGGGTCTCCAGCAACACACTAGCAGGGATCTCCAGCAACACACTGGCAGAGGTCTCCAACAACACAATGGCAGAGGTCTCCAGCAACACGCTGGCAGAGGTCTCCAGCAACACACTGGCAGTCGTCTCCAGCAACACACTGGCAAGGGTCTCCAGCAAAACACTGGCAGGGGTCTCCAGCAACACACTGGCAGGGGTCTCCAGCAATACACTTGCAGCGGTCTCCAGCAACACGCTGGCAGGGGGTCTCTAGCAACACGCTGGCAAAGGTCTCCAGCAAAACACTGGCAGAGGTCTCCAACAACACAATGGCAGAGGTCTCCAGCAACACGCTGGCAGGGGTCTCCAGTAAAACACTGGCAGGGGTCTCCAGGAACACACTGGCAGAGGTCTCCAGCAACACACTGGCAGAGGTCTCCAGCAACACCCTGGCAGGGGTCTCCAGCAACACGCTAGCAGGGATCTCCAGCAACACACTGGCAGGGGTCTCCAACAACAAACTAGCAGGGGTCTCCAGCAACACACTGGCAGAGGTCTCCAGCAACACTCTGGCAGAGGTCTCCAGCAACACACTGGCAGGGGTCTCCAGCAACAAACTGGCAGGGGTCTCCAGCAACACACTGGCAGAGGTCTCCAGCAACACTCTGGCAGAGGTCTCCAGCAACACACTGGCAGGGGTCTCCAGCAACACACTGGCAGGGGTCTCCAGCAACACACTGGCAGAGGTCTAAAGCAACACGCTGGCAGAGGACTCCAGCAACACACTGGCAGGGGTCTCCAGCAACACACTGGCAGGGGTCTCCAGCAACACACTTGCAAGGGACTCCAGCAACATACTGGCAGAGGTCTCCAGCAACACACTGGCAGAGGTCTCCAGCAACACACTGGCAGGGGTCTCCAGCAACACACTTGCAAGGGACTCCAGCAACACACTGGCAGGGGTCTCCAGCAACACACTGGCAGGGGTCTCCAGCAACACACTGGCAGAGGTCTCCAGCAACACACTGGCAGAGGTCTCCAGCAACACACTTTCAGAGGTCTCCAGCAACACATTGGCAGAGGTCTCCAGGAACACACTGGCAGGGGTCTCCAGCTACACACTGGCAGAGGTCTCCAGCAACACTCTGGCAGAGG